>NW_022263971.1:0-38361 GCF_002021735.2 Oncorhynchus kisutch
GTTAGAGTGTAGGGGCGGCAGAGCCTAGTGGTTAGAGTGTAGGCGGCAGGTCCTAGTGGTTAGAGTGTAGGGGCGGCAGGTAGCCTAGTGGTTAGTGTAATGGCGGGCAGGTAGCCTAGTGGTTAGTGTGTAAGGGGCAGGTAGCCTAGTGGTTAGAGTGTAGGGGCGGCAGGTAGCCTAGTGGTTAGAGTGTAGGGTGCAGGTAGCCTAGTTGTTAGTGTAGGGGCGGCAGGTAGCCTAGTGGTTAGAGTGTAGGGGCGGCAGGTAGCCTAGTGGTTAGAGTGTAGGGCGCAGGTACCTCTATGGTTAGAGTGTAGGGCGGCAGGTAGCCTAGTGGTTAGAGTGTAGGGGCAGCAGGTAGCCTAGTGGTTAGAGTGTGGGCGGCAGGTAGCCTAGTGGTTAGAGTGTAGGGGCGGCAGGTAGCCTAGTGGTTAGAGTGTATGGCGGCAGGTAGCCTAGTGGTTAGAGTGTAGTGGCGGCAGGTAGCCTAGTGGTTAGAGTGTAGGGGCGGCAGGTAGCCTAGTGGTTAGAGTGTAATGGTGGCAGTAGCCTAGTGGTTAGAGTGTAGGGCGGCAGGTAGCCTAGTGTTAGAGTGTAGGGGCGGCAGGTAGCCTAGTGGTTAGAGTGTAGGGGCGGCAGGTAGCCTAGTGTTGAGTGTAGGGCGGCAGGTAGCCTAGTGGTTAGAGTGTATGGCGGCAGGTAGCCTAGTGGTTAGAGTGTAGGGGCGGCAGGTAGCCTAGTGTTAGGTGTAGGGGCGGCAGTAGCCTAGTGGTTAGAGTGTAATGGCGGCAGGTAGCCTAGTGGTTAGAGTGTAGGGCGGCAGGTAGCCTAGTGGTAGAGTGTAGGGCGGCAGGTAGCCTAGTGGTTAGAGTGTAGGGGCAGCAGGTAGTCTAGGGTTAGGTGTAGGGGCGGCAGGTAGCCTAGTGGTTAGAGTGTAGGGGCGGCAGGTAGCCTAGTGGTTAGAGTGTAATGGCGGCAGGTAGCCTAGTGGTTAGAGTGTAGGGGCGGCAGGTAGCCTAGTGGTTAGAGTGTAGGGGCGGCAGGTAGCCTAGTGGTTAGAGTGTAGGGGCGGCAGGTAGCCTAGTGGTTAGTGTGTAGGGGGCAGGTAGCCTAGTGGTTGAGTGTAGGGGCGGCAGGTAGCCTAGTGGTTAGAGTGTAGGGGCGGCAGGTAGCCTAGTGGTTAGAGTGTAGGGGCGGCAGGTAGCCTAGTGGTTAGAGTGTAGGCGGCAGGTAGCCTAGTGGTTAGTGTGTAGGGGGGGCAGCAGGTAGCCTAGTGGTTAGAGTGTAGGGCGGCAGGTAGCCTAGTGGTTAGAGTGTAATGGCGGCAGGTAGCTAGTGGTTAGAGTGTAGGGGCGGCAGGTAGCCTAGTGGTTAGAGTGTAATGGCGGCAGGTAGCCTAGTGGTTAGAGTGTAGGGGCAGCAGGTAGCTAGTGGTTAGAGTGTAGGGGCGGCAGTAGCCTAGTGGTTAGAGTGTAATGGCAGGTAGTCCTAGGGTTAGAGTGTATGCGGCAGGTAGCCTAGTGGTTAGAGTGTAATGGCGGCAGGTAGCTAGTGGTTAGAGTGTAGGGGCGGCAGGTAGCCTAGTGGTTAGAGTGTAGGGGTGCAGTAGCCTAGTGGTTAGAGTGTAGGGGCGGCAGGTAGCCTAGTGGTTAGAGTGTAGGGCGGCAGGTAGCCTAGTGGTTAGAGTGTAGGGGCGGCAGGTAGCCTAGTGTTAGAGTGTAGGGGCGGCAGTAGCCTAGTGGTTAGAGTGTAGGGGTGGCAGGTAGCCTAGTGGTTAGAGTGTAGGGGCGGCAGGTAGCCTAGTGGTTAGAGTGTAGGGGGCGGCAGGTAGCCTAGTGGTTAGAGTGTAATGGCGGCAGGTAGCCTAGTGTTAGTGTGTAGGGGCAGGCAGGTAGCCTAGTGTTAGAGTGTAATGGCGGCAGGTAGCCCTAGTTAGTGTGTAGGGGCAGCAGTCGTCTAGTGTTAGAGTGTAGGCGGCAGGTAGCCTAGTGTTAGAGTGTAGGGGCGGCAGGTAGCCTAGTGGTTAGAGTGTAGGGGCGGCAGGTAGCCTAGTGGTTAGTGTAGTAGGGGGCGGCAGTAGCTAGTGTTAGTGTGTAGGGGCGGCAGGTAGCCTAGTGGTTAGTGTGTAGGGCAGCAGCAGGCGTCTAGTGGTTAGAGTGTAGGGCGGCAGGTAGCCTAGTGGTTAGTGTGTAGGGGCAGCAGGTAGCCTAGTGGTTAGAGTGTAGGGGCGGCAGGTAGCCTAGTGGTTAGTGTGTAGGGGCAGCAGGTCGTCTAGTGGTTAGAGTGTAATGGCGGCAGGTAGCCTAGTGGTTAGTGTTGATGGGCGGCAGGTAGCCTAGTGGTTAGAGTGTATGGCGGCAGGTATCTAGTGGTTAGAGTGTAGGGGCGGCAGGTAGCCTAGTGGTTAGAGTGTAATGGCGGCAGGTAGCCTAGTGGTTAGAGTGTAATGGCGGCAGGTAGTCTAGTGGTTAGAGTGTAGGGGCGGCAGGTAGCCTAGTGGTTAGAGTGTAATGGTGGCAGGTAGCCTAGTGGTTAGAGTGTAGGGGCGCAGGTAGCCTAGTGGTTAGAGTGTATGGCGGCAGGTAGCCTAGTGGTTAGAGTGTAGGGGCGCAGGTAGCCTAGTGGTTAGAGTGTAGGGGCGGCAGGTAGCCTAGTGGTTAGAGTGTAGGGGCGGCAGGTAGCCTAGTGGTTAGAGTGTAATGGCGGCAGGTAGTCTAGTGGTTAGAGTGTAGGGCGGCAGGTAGCTAGTGGTTAGAGTGTAATGGCGGCAGGTAGCCTAGTGGTTAGAGTGTAGGGGCGGCAGGTAGCCTAGTGGTTAGAGTGTAATGGCGGCAGGTAGCCTAGTGGTTAGAGTGTAGGGCGGCAGGTAGCCTAGTGGTTAGAGTGTATGGCGGCAGGTAGCCTAGTGGTTAGAGTGTAGGGGCGGCAGGTAGCCTAGTGGTTAGAGTGTAATGGCGGCAGGTAGTCTAGTGGTTAGAGTGTAGGGGCGGCAGGTAGCCTAGTGGTTAGAGTGTAGGGGCGGCAGGTAGCCTAGTGGTTAGAGTGTATGGGCGGCAGGTAGCCTAGTGGTTAGAGTGTAATGGCGGCAGGTAGTCTAGTGGTTAGAGTGTAGGGGCGGCAGGTAGCTAGTGGTTAGAGTGTAATGGCGGCAGGTAGTCTAGTGGTTAGAGTGTAGGGGCGGCAGGTAGCCTAGTGGTTAGAGTGTAGGGGCGGCAGGTAGCCTAGTGGTTAGAGTGTAGGGGCGGCAGGTAGCCTAGTGGTTAGTGTGTAGGGCAGCAGGTAGCCTAGTGGTTAGATGTAGGGGCGGCAGGTAGCCTAGTGGTTAGAGTGTATGGGCGGCAGGTAGCCTAGTGGTTAGAGTGTAGGGGCGGCAGGTAGCCTAGTGGTTAGAGTGTAATGGCGGCAGGTAGCCTAGTGGTTAGAGTGTAGGGGCGGCAGGTAGCCTAGTGGTTAGAGTGTAGGGGCGGCAGGTAGCCTAGTGGTTAGAGTGTAATGGCGGCAGGTAGTCTAGTGGTTAGAGTGTAGGGGCGGCAGGTAGCCTAGTGGTTAGAGTGTAATGGCGGCAGGTAGCCTAGTGGTTAGAGTGTAGGGGCGGCAGGTAGCCTAGTGGTTAGAGTGTAGGGGCGGCAGGTAGCCTAGTGGTTAGTGTGTAGGGGCAGCAGGTAGCCTAGTGGTTAGAGTGTAGGGGCGGCAGGTAGCCTAGTGGTTAGAGTGTAATGGCGGCAGGTAGTCTAGTGGTTAGAGTGTAGGGCGGCAGGTAGCTAGTGGTTAGAGTGTAATGGCGGCAGGTAGCCTAGTGGTTAGAGTGTAGGGGCGGCAGGTAGCCTAGTGGTTAGAGTGTAATGGCGGCAGGTAGCCTAGTGGTTAGAGTGTAGGGGCGGCAGGTAGCCTAGTGGTTAGAGTGTAGGGGCGGCAGGTAGCCTAGTGGTTAGAGTGTAGGGGCGGCAGGTAGCCTAGTGGTTAGAGTGTAGGGCGGCAGGTAGCCTAGTGGTTAGAGTGTAGGGGCGGCAGGTAGCCTAGTGGTTAGAGTGTAGGGGCGGCAGGTAGCCTAGTGGTTAGAGTGTAGGGGCGGCAGGTAGCCTAGTGGTTAGAGTGTAATGGCGGCAGGTAGCCTAGTGGTTAGTGTGTAGGGGCAGCAGGTAGCCTAGTGGTTAGAGTGTAATGGCGGCAGGTAGCCTAGTGGTTAGTGTGTAGGGGCGCAGGTAGCTAGTGGTTAGAGTGTAGGGGCGGCAGGTAGCCTAGTGGTTAGAGTGTAGGGCGGCAGGTAGCCTAGTGGTTAGAGTGTAGGGCGGCAGGTAGCCTAGTGGTTAGAGTGTAGGGGCGGCAGGTAGCCTAGTGGTTAGAGTGTAGGGGCGGCAGGTAGCCTAGTGGTTAGAGTGTAGGGGCGGCAGGTAGCCTAGTGGTTAGAGTGTAGGGCGGCAGGTAGCCTAGTGGTTAGAGTGTAGGGGCGGCAGGTAGCCTAGTGGTTAGAGTGTAGGGGCGGCAGGTAGCCTAGTGGTTAGAGTGTAGGGGCAGCAGGTAGTCTAGTGGTTAGAGTGTAGGGGCGGCAGGTAGCCTAGTGGTTAGAGTGTAGTGGCGGCAGGTAGCCTAGTGGTTAGAGTGTAGGGGCGGCAGGTAGCCTAGTGGTTAGAGTGTAATGGCGGCAGGTAGCCTAGTGGTTAGAGTGTAGGGGCGCAGGTAGCCTAGTGGTTAGAGTGTAGGGGCGGCAGGTAGCCTAGTGGTTAGAGTGTAATGGCGGCAGGTAGCCTAGTGGTTAGAGTGTAGGGGCGGCAGGTAGCCTAGTGGTTAGAGTGTAGGGGCGGCAGGTAGCCTAGTGGTTAGAGTGTAGGGGCGGCAGGTAGCCTAGTGGTTAGAGTGTAGGGCGGCAGGTAGCCTAGTGGTTAGAGTGTAGGGGCGGCAGGTAGCCTAGTGGTTAGAGTGTAGGGGCGGCAGGTAGCCTAGTGGTTAGTGTGTAGGGGCGGCAGGTAGCCTAGTGGTTAGAGTGTAGGGGCGGCAGGTAGCCTAGTGGTTAGAGTGTAATGGCGGCAGGTAGCCTAGTGGTTAGAGTGTAGGGGCGGCAGGTAGCCTAGTGGTTAGAGTGTAATGGCGGCAGGTAGCCTAGTGTTTAGAGTGTAGGGCGGCAGGTAGCCTAGTGGTTAGAGTGTAGGGGCGGCAGGTAGCCTAGTGGTTAGAGTGTAGGGGCGGCAGGTAGCCTAGTGGTTAGAGTGTAATGGCGCAGGTAGCCTAGTGGTTAGAGTGTAGGGCGGCAGGTAGCCTAGTGGTTAGAGTGTAGGGGCGGCAGGTAGCCTAGTGGTTAGAGTGTAGGGGCGGCAGGTAGCCTAGTGGTTAGAGTGTATGGCGGCAGGTAGCCTAGTGGTTAGAGTGTAGGGGCGGCAGGTAGCCTAGTGGTTAGAGTGTAGGGGCGGCAGGTAGCCTAGTGGTTAGAGTGTAGGGGCGGCAGGTAGCCTAGTGGTTAGAGTGTAGGGGCAGCAGGTAGCCTAGTGGTTAGAGTGTAGGGGCGGCAGGTAGCCTAGTGGTTAGAGTGTAGGGGCGGCAGGTAGCCTAGTGGTTAGAGTGTAATGGCGGCAGGTAGCCTAGTGGTTAGAGTGTAATGGCGGCAGGTAGCCTAGTGGTTAGAGTGTAATGGCGGCAGGTAGCCTAGTGGTTAGAGTGTAGGGGCGGCAGGTAGCCTAGTGGTTAGAGTGTAATGGCGGCAGGTAGCCTAGTGGTTAGAGTGTAGGGGCGGCAGGTAGCCTAGTGGTTAGAGTGTAGGGGCGGCAGGTAGCCTAGTGGTTAGAGTGTAATGGCGGCAGGTAGCTAGTGGTTAGAGTGTAATGGCGGCAGGTAGCCTAGTGGTTAGAGTGTAATGGCGGCAGGTAGCCTAGTGGTTAGAGTGTAGGGGCGGCAGGTAGCCTAGTGGTTAGAGTGTAATGGCGGCAGGTAGCCTAGTGGTTAGAGTGTAGGGGCGGCAGGTAGCCTAGTGGTTAGAGTGTAGGGGCGGCAGGTAGCCTAGTGGTTAGAGTGTAGGGGCGGCAGGTAGCCTAGTGGTTAGAGTGTAGGGGCGGCAGGTAGCCTAGTGGTTAGAGTGTAGGGGCGGCAGGTAGCCTAGTGGTTAGAGTGTAGGGGCGGCAGGTAGCCTAGTGGTTAGAGTGTAGGGGCGGCAGGTAGCCTAGTGGTTAGAGTGTAATGGCGGCAGGTAGCCTAGTGGTTAGTGTGTAGGGGCGGCAGGTAGCCTAGTGGTTAGAGTGTAATGGCGGCAGGTAGCCTAGTGGTTAGAGTGTAGGGGCGGCAGGTAGTCTAGTGGTTAGAGTGTAGGGGCGGCAGGTAGCCTAGTGGTTAGAGTGTAGGGCGGCAGGTAGCCTAGTGGTTAGAGTGTAATGGCGGCAGGTAGCCTAGTGGTTAGAGTGTAGGGGCGGCAGGTAGCCTAGTGGTTAGAGTGTAGGGGCGGCAGGTAGCCTAGTGGTTAGAGTGTAGGGGCGGCAGGTAGTCTAGTGGTTAGAGTGTAGGGCGGCAGGTAGCCTAGTGGTTAGAGTGTAGGGGCAGCAGGTAGCCTAGTGGTTAGAGTGTAGGGGCGGCAGGTAGCCTAGTGGTTAGTGTGTAGGGGCAGCAGGTAGTCTAGTGGTTAGAGTGTAGGGGCGGCAGGTAGCCTAGTGGTTAGAGTGTATTGGCGGCAGGTAGCCTAGTGGTTAGAGTGTAGGGGCGGCAGGTAGCCTAGTGGTTAGAGTGTAATGGCGGCAGGTAGCCTAGTGGTTAGAGTGTAGGGGCGGCAGGTAGCCTAGTGGTTAGAGTGTAGGGGCGGCAGGTAGCCTAGTGGTTAGAGTGTAGGGGCGGCAGGTAGCCTAGTGGTTAGAGTGTAATGGCGGCAGGTAGCCTAGTGGTTAGAGTGTAGGGGCGGCAGGTAGCCTAGTGGTTAGAGTGTAGGGGCGGCAGGTAGCCTAGTGGTTAGAGTGTAGGGGCGGCAGGTAGCCTAGTGGTTAGAGTGTAATGGCGGCAGGTAGCCTAGTGGTTAGAGTGTAGGGGCGGCAGGTAGCCTAGTGGTTAGAGTGTAATGGCGGCAGGTAGCCTAGTGGTTAGAGTGTAGGGGCGGCAGGTAGCCTAGTGGTTAGAGTGTAGGGCGGCAGGTAGCCTAGTGGTTAGAGTGTAGGGGCGGCAGGTAGCCTAGTGGTTAGAGTGTAGGGGCGGCAGGTAGCCTAGTGGTTAGAGTGTAGGGGCGGCAGGTAGCCTAGTGGTTAGAGTGTAGGGCGGCAGGTAGCCTAGTGGTTAGAGTGTAGGGGCGGCAGGTAGCCTAGTGGTTAGAGTGTAGGGGCGGCAGGTAGCCTAGTGGTTAGAGTGTAATGGCGGCAGGTAGCCTAGTGGTTAGAGTGTAGGGGCGGCAGGTAGCCTAGTGGTTAGAGTGTAATGGCGGCAGGTAGCCTAGTGGTTAGAGTGTAGGGGCGGCAGGTAGCCTAGTGGTTAGAGTGTAGGGGCGGCAGGTAGCCTAGTGGTTAGAGTGTAGGGGCGGCAGGTAGCCTAGTGGTTAGAGTGTAGGGGCGGCAGGTAGCCTAGTGGTTAGAGTGTAGGGGCGGCAGGTAGCCTAGTGGTTAGAGTGTAGGGGCGGCAGGTAGCCTAGTGGTTAGAGTGTAGGGGCGGCAGGTAGCCTAGTGGTTAGAGTGTAGGGGCGGCAGGTAGCCTAGTGGTTAGAGTGTAGGGGCGGCAGGTAGCCTAGTGGTTAGAGTGTAATGGCGGCAGGTAGCCTAGTGGTTAGAGTGTAATGGCGGCAGGTAGCCTAGTGGTTAGAGTGTAGGGGCGGCAGGTAGCCTAGTGGTTAGAGTGTAAGGGCGGCAGGTAGCCTAGTGGTTAGAGTGTAGGGGCGGCAGGTAGCCTAGTGGTTAGAGTGTAGGGGCGGCAGGTAGCCTAGTGGTTAGAGTGTATGGCGGCAGGTAGCCTAGTGGTTAGAGTGTAATGGCGGCAGGTAGCCTAGTGGTTAGAGTGTAATGGCGGCAGGTAGCCTAGTGGTTAGAGTGTAGGGGCGGCAGGTAGCCTAGTGGTTAGAGTGTAGGGGCGGCAGGTAGCCTAGTGGTTAGAGTGTAGGGGCGGCAGGTAGCCTAGTGGTTAGAGTGTAGGGCGGCAGGTAGCCTAGTGGTTAGAGTGTAGGGGCGGCAGGTAGCCTAGTGGTTAGAGTGTAGGGGCGGCAGGTAGCCTAGTGGTTAGTGTGTAGGGGCGGCAGGTAGCCTAGTGGTTAGAGTGTAGGGGCGGCAGGTAGCCTAGTGGTTAGAGTGTAGGGGCGGCAGGTAGCCTAGTGGTTAGAGTGTAGGGGCGGCAGGTAGCCTAGTGGTTAGAGTGTAGGGGCGGCAGGTAGCCTAGTGGTTAGAGTGTAGGGGCGGCAGGTAGCTAGTGGTTAGAGTGTAGGGGCGGCAGGTAGCCTAGTGGTTAGAGTGTAATGGCGGCAGGTAGCCTAGTGGTTAGAGTGTAGGGGCGGCAGGTAGCCTAGTGGTTAGAGTGTAGGGGCGGCAGGTAGCCTAGTGGTTAGAGTGTAGGGGCGGCAGGTAGCCTAGTGGTTAGAGTGTAGGGGCGGCAGGTAGCCTAGTGGTTAGAGTGTAGGGGCGGCAGGTAGCCTAGTGGTTAGAGTGTAATGGCGGCAGGTAGCCTAGTGGTTAGAGTGTAGGGGCGGCAGGTAGCCTAGTGGTTAGAGTGTAGGGGCGGCAGGTAGCCTAGTGGTTAGAGTGTAGGGGCGGCAGGTAGCCTAGTGGTTAGAGTGTAATGGCGGCAGGTAGTCTAGTGGTTAGAGTGTAGGGGCGGCAGGTAGCCTAGTGGTTAGAGTGTAATGGCGGCAGGTAGCCTAGTGGTTAGAGTGTAGGGGCGGCAGGTAGCCTAGTGGTTAGAGTGTAGGGGCGGCAGGTAGCCTAGTGGTTAGAGTGTAGGGGCGGCAGGTAGCCTAGTGGTTAGAGTGTAGGGGCGGCAGGTAGCCTAGTGGTTAGAGTGTAGGGGCGGCAGGTAGCCTAGTGGTTAGAGTGTAGGGGCGGCAGGTAGCCTAGTGGTTAGAGTGTATGGCGGCAGGTAGCCTAGTGGTTAGAGTGTAGGGGCGGCAGGTAGCCTAGTGGTTAGAGTGTAGGGGCGGCAGGTAGCCTAGTGGTTAGAGTGTAGGGGCGGCAGGTAGCCTAGTGGTTAGAGTGTAATGGCGGCAGGTAGCCTAGTGGTTAGTGTGTAGGGGCGGCAGGTAGCCTAGTGGTTAGAGTGTAGGGGCGGCAGGTAGCCTAGTGGTTAGAGTGTAGGGGCGGCAGGTAGCCTAGTGGTTAGAGTGTAATGGCGGCAGGTAGCCTAGTGGTTAGAGTGTAATGGCGGCAGGTAGCCTAGTGGTTAGAGTGTAGGGGCGGCAGGTAGCCTAGTGGTTAGAGTGTAATGGCGGCAGGTAGCCTAGTGGTTAGAGTGTAGGGGCGGCAGGTAGCCTAGTGGTTAGAGTGTAGGGGCGGCAGGTAGCCTAGTGGTTAGAGTGTAGGGGCGGCAGGTAGCCTAGTGGTTAGAGTGTAGGGCGGCAGGTAGCCTAGTGGTTAGAGTGTAGGGGCGGCAGGTAGCCTAGTGGTTAGAGTGTAATGGCGGCAGGTAGCCTAGTGGTTAGAGTGTAGGGGCGGCAGGTAGCCTAGTGGTTAGAGTGTAGGGGCGGCAGGTAGCCTAGTGGTTAGAGTGTAGGGGCGGCAGGTAGCTAGTGGTTAGAGTGTAGGGGCGGCAGGTAGCCTAGTGGTTAGAGTGTAGGGGCGGCAGGTAGCCTAGTGGTTAGAGTGTAGGGGCGGCAGGTAGCCTAGTGGTTAGAGTGTAGGGGCGGCAGGTAGCCTAGTGGTTAGAGTGTAGGGGCGGCAGGTAGCCTAGTGGTTAGAGTGTAGGGGCGGCAGGTAGCCTAGTGGTTAGAGTGTAGGGGCGGCAGGTAGCCTAGTGGTTAGAGTGTAGGGGCGGCAGGTAGCCTAGTGGTTAGAGTGTTGGCGGCAGGTAGCCTAGTGGTTAGAGTGTAGGGGCGGCAGGTAGCCTAGTGGTTAGAGTGTAATGGCGGCAGGTAGCCTAGTGGTTAGAGTGTAGGGGCGGCAGGTAGCCTAGTGGTTAGAGTGTAGGGGCGGCAGGTAGCCTAGTGGTTAGAGTGTAGGGCGGCAGGTAGCCTAGTGGTTAGAGTGTAGGGGCGGCAGGTAGCCTAGTGGTTAGAGTGTAATGGCGGCAGGTAGCCTAGTGGTTAGAGTGTAGGGGCGGCAGGTAGCCTAGTGGTTAGAGTGTAATGGCGGCAGGTAGCCTAGTGGTTAGAGTGTAGGGGCGGCAGGTAGCCTAGTGGTTAGAGTGTAGGGGCGGCAGGTAGCCTAGTGGTTAGAGTGTAATGGCGGCAGGTAGCCTAGTGGTTAGAGTGTAATGGCGGCAGGTAGTCTAGTGGTTAGAGTGTAATGGCGGCAGGTAGCCTAGTGGTTAGAGTGTAGGGGCGGCAGGTAGCCTAGTGGTTAGAGTGTAATGGCGGCAGGTAGCCTAGTGGTTAGAGTGTAGGGGCGGCAGGTAGCCTAGTGGTTAGAGTGTAGGGGCGGCAGGTAGCCTAGTGGTTAGAGTGTAGGGGCGGCAGGTAGCCTAGTGGTTAGAGTGTAGGGGCGGCAGGTAGCCTAGTGGTTAGAGTGTAGGGGCGGCAGGTAGCCTAGTGGTTAGAGTGTAGGGGCGGCAGGTAGCCTAGTGGTTAGAGTGTAGGGGCGGCAGGTAGCCTAGTGGTTAGAGTGTAGGGGCGGCAGGTAGCCTAGTGGTTAGAGTGTAATGGCGGCAGGTAGCCTAGTGGTTAGAGTGTAGGGGCGGCAGGTAGCCTAGTGGTTAGAGTGTAGGGGGCAGGTAGCCTAGTGGTTAGAGTGTAGGGGCGGCAGGTAGCCTAGTGGTTAGAGTGTAATGGCGGCAGGTAGCCTAGTGGTTAGAGTGTAGGGGCGGCAGGTAGCCTAGTGGTTAGAGTGTAGGGGCGGCAGGTAGCCTAGTGGTTAGAGTGTAGGGGCGGCAGGTAGCCTAGTGGTTAGAGTGTAATGGCGGCAGGTAGTCTAGTGGTTAGAGTGTAGGGGCGGCAGGTAGCCTAGTGGTTAGAGTGTAGGGGCGGCAGGTAGCCTAGTGGTTAGAGTGTAGGGGCGGCAGGTAGCCTAGTGGTTAGAGTGTAATGGCGGCAGGTAGCCTAGTGGTTAGAGTGTAGGGGCGGCAGGTAGCCTAGTGGTTAGAGTGTAATGGCGGCAGGTAGCTAGTGGTTAGAGTGTAGGGGCGGCAGGTAGCCTAGTGGTTAGAGTGTAGGGGCGGCAGGTAGCCTAGTGGTTAGAGTGTAGGGGCGGCAGGTAGCCTAGTGGTTAGAGTGTAGGGGCGGCAGGTAGTCTAGTGGTTAGAGTGTAGGGGCGGCAGGTAGCCTAGTGGTTAGAGTGTATGGGCGGCAGGTAGCCTAGTGGTTAGAGTGTAGGGCGGCAGGTAGCCTAGTGGTTAGAGTGTAATGGCGGCAGGTAGCCTAGTGGTTAGTGTGTAGGGGCAGCAGGTAGCCTAGTGGTTAGAGTGTAGGGGCGGCAGGTAGCCTAGTGGTTAGAGTGTAATGGCGGCAGGTAGTCTAGTGGTTAGAGTGTAATGGCGGCAGGTAGCCTAGTGGTTAGAGTGTAATGGCGGCAGGTAGCCTAGTGGTTAGAGTGTAGGGGCGGCAGGTAGCCTAGTGGTTAGAGTGTAATGGCGGCAGGTAGCCTAGTGGTTAGAGTGTAGGGGCAGGTAGCCTAGTGGTTAGAGTGTAGGGGCGGCAGGTAGCCTAGTGGTTAGAGTGTAGGGGCGGCAGGTAGCCTAGTGGTTAGAGTGTAGGGGCGGCAGGTAGCCTAGTGGTTAGAGTGTAGGGGGGGCAGGTAGCCTAGTGGTTAGAGTGTAGGGGCGGCAGGTAGCCTAGTGGTTAGAGTGTAGGGGCGGCAGGTAGCCTAGTGGTTAGAGTGTAATGGCGGCAGGTAGCCTAGTGGTTAGAGTGTAGGGGCGGCAGGTAGCCTAGTGGTTAGAGTGTAGGGGCGGCAGGTAGCCTAGTGGTTAGTGTAGGGGCGGCAGGTAGCCTAGTGGTTAGAGTGTAGGGGCGGCAGGTAGCCTAGTGGTTAGAGTGTAGGGGCGGCAGGTAGCCTAGTGGTTAGAGTGTAGGGGCGGCAGGTAGCCTAGTGGTTAGTGTGTAGGGGCGGCAGGTAGCCTAGTGGTTAGAGTGTATGGGCGGCAGGTAGCCTAGTGGTTAGTGTGTAGGGGCGGCAGGTAGCCTAGTGGTTAGAGTGTAGGGGCGGCAGGTAGCCTAGTGGTTAGAGTGTAATGGCGGCAGGTAGCCTAGTGGTTAGAGTGTATGGCGGCAGGTAGCCTAGTGGTTAGAGTGTAATGGCGGCAGGTAGCCTAGTGGTTAGAGTGTAGGGGCGGCAGGTAGCCTAGTGGTTAGAGTGTAATGGCGGCAGGTAGCCTAGTGGTTAGAGTGTAGGGGCGGCAGGTAGCCTAGTGGTTAGAGTGTAATGGCGGCAGGTAGCCTAGTGGTTAGAGTGTAGGGGCGGCAGGTAGCCTAGTGGTTAGAGTGTAGGGGCGGCAGGTAGCCTAGTGGTTAGAGTGTAGGGGCGGCAGGTAGCCTAGTGGTTAGAGTGTAATGGCGGCAGGTAGCCTAGTGGTTAGAGTGTAGGGGCGGCAGGTAGCCTAGTGGTTAGAGTGTAGGGGCGGCAGGTAGCCTAGTGGTTAGAGTGTAGGGGCGGCAGGTAGCCTAGTGGTTAGAGTGTAGGGCGGCAGGTAGCCTAGTGGTTAGAGTGTAGGGGCGGCAGGTAGCCTAGTGGTTAGAGTGTAATGGCGGCAGGTAGCCTAGTGGTTAGAGTGTAGGGGCGGCAGGTAGCCTAGTGGTTAGAGTGTAGGGGCAGGTAGCCTAGTGGTTAGAGTGTAGGGGCGGCAGGTAGCCTAGTGGTTAGAGTGTAGGGGCGGCAGGTAGCCTAGTGGTTAGAGTGTAGGGGCGGCAGGTAGCCTAGTGGTTAGAGTGTAGGGGCGGCAGGTAGCCTAGTGGTTAGAGTGTAGGGGCGGCAGGTAGCCTAGTGGTTAGAGTGTAATGGCGGCAGGTAGCCTAGTGTTAGTGTGTAGGGCGGCAGGTAGCCTAGTGGTTAGAGTGTAGGGGCGGCAGGTAGCCTAGTGGTTAGAGTGTAGGGCGGCAGGTAGCCTAGTGGTTAGAGTGTAGGGCGGCAGGTAGCCTAGTGGTTAGAGTGTAGGGGCGGCAGGTAGCCTAGTGGTTAGAGTGTAGGGGCGGCAGGTAGCCTAGTGGTTAGAGTGTAGGGGCGGCAGGTAGCCTAGTGGTTAGAGTGTAATGGCGGCAGGTAGCCTAGTGGTTAGAGTGTAGGGGCGGCAGGTAGCCTAGTGGTTAGAGTGTAGGGGCGGCAGGTAGCCTAGTGGTTAGAGTGTAGGGGCGGCAGGTAGCCTAGTGGTTAGAGTGTAGGGCGGCAGGTAGCCTAGTGGTTAGAGTGTAGGGGCGGCAGGTAGCCTAGTGGTTAGAGTGTAATGGCGGCAGGTAGTCTAGTGGTTAGAGTGTAGGGGCGGCAGGTAGCCTAGTGGTTAGAGTGTAGGGGCGGCAGGTAGCCTAGTGGTTAGAGTGTAGGGGCGGCAGGTAGCCTAGTGGTTAGAGTGTAGGGGCAGCAGGTAGTCTAGTGGTTAGAGTGTAGGGGCGGCAGGTAGCCTAGTGGTTAGAGTGTATTGGCGGCAGGTAGCCTAGTGGTTAGAGTGTAGGGGCGGCAGGTAGCCTAGTGGTTAGAGTGTAAGGGCGGCAGGTAGCCTAGTGGTTAGTGTAGGGGCAGCAGGTAGCCTAGTGGTTAGAGTGTAGGGGCGGCAGGTAGCCTAGTGGTTAGAGTGTAGGGCGGCAGGTAGCCTAGTGGTTAGAGTGTAGGGCGGCAGGTAGCCTAGTGGTTAGAGTGTAATGGCGGCAGGTAGCCTAGTGGTTAGAGTGTAGGGGCGGCAGGTAGCCTAGTGGTTAGAGTGTATGGCGGCAGGTAGCCTAGTGGTTAGAGTGTAGGGGCGGCAGGTAGCCTAGTGGTTAGAGTGTAGGGGCGGCAGGTAGCCTAGTGGTTAGAGTGTAGGGGGCAGGTAGCCTAGTGGTTAGAGTGTAGGGGCGGCAGGTAGCCTAGTGGTTAGAGTGTAGGGGCGGCAGGTAGCCTAGTGGTTAGAGTGTAGGGGCGGCAGGTAGCCTAGTGGTTAGAGTGTAATGGCGGCAGGTAGCCTAGTGGTTAGAGTGTAGGGGCGCAGGTAGCCTAGTGGTTAGAGTGTAGGGGCGGCAGGTAGCCTAGTGGTTAGAGTGTAGGGCGGCAGGTAGCCTAGTGGTTAGAGTGTAGGGGCGGCAGGTAGCTAGTGGTTAGAGTGTAATGGCGGCAGGTAGCCTAGTGGTTAGAGTGTAGGGCGGCAGGTAGCCTAGTGGTTAGAGTGTAATGGTGGCAGGTAGCCTAGTGGTTAGAGTGTAATGGCGGCAGGTAGCCTAGTGGTTAGAGTGTAGGGGCGGCAGGTAGCCTAGTGGTTAGAGTGTAGGGGCGGCAGGTAGCCTAGTGGTTAGAGTGTAGGGGTGGCAGGTAGCCTAGTGGTTAGAGTGTAGGGGCGGCAGGTAGCCTAGTGGTTAGAGTGTAGGGGCGGCAGGTAGCCTAGTGGTTAGAGTGTAGGGGCGGCAGGTAGCCTAGTGGTTAGAGTGTAGGGGCGGCAGGTAGCCTAGTGGTTAGAGTGTAATGGCGGCAGGTAGCCTAGTGGTTAGAGTGTAGGGGCGGCAGGTAGCCTAGTGGTTAGAGTGTAATGGCGGCAGGTAGCCTAGTGGTTAGTGTGTAGGGGCAGCAGGTAGTCTAGTGGTTAGAGTGTAGGGGCGGCAGGTAGCCTAGTGGTTAGAGTGTAGGGCGGCAGGTAGCCTAGTGGTTAGAGTGTAATGGCGGCAGGTAGCCTAGTGGTTAGAGTGTAGGGGCGGCAGGTAGCCTAGTGGTTAGAGTGTAGGGGCGGCAGGTAGCCTAGTGGTTAGTGTGTAGGGGCAGCAGGTAGCCTAGTGGTTAGAGTGTAGGGTCGGCAGGTAGCCTAGTGGTTAGAGTGTAGGGGCGGCAGGTAGCCTAGTGGTTAGAGTGTAGGGGCGGCAGGTAGCCTAGTGGTTAGTGTGTAGGGGCGGCAGGTAGTCTAGTGGTTAGAGTGTAGGGCGGCAGGTAGCCTAGTGGTTAGTGTGTAGGGGCAGCAGGTAGCCTAGTGGTTAGAGTGTAGGGGCGGCAGGTAGCCTAGTGGTTAGAGTGTAATGGCGGCAGGTAGTCTAGTGGTTAGAGTGTAATGGCGGCAGGTAGCCTAGTGGTTAGAGTGTAATGGCGGCAGGTAGTCTAGTGGTTAGAGTGTAGGGGCGGCAGGTAGCCTAGTGGTTAGAGTGTAATGGCGGCAGGTAGCCTAGTGGTTAGAGTGTAGGGGCGGCAGGTAGCCTAGTGGTTAGAGTGTAATGGCGGCAGGTAGCCTAGTGGTTAGAGTGTAGGGGCGGCAGGTAGCCTAGTGGTTAGAGTGTAGGGGCGGCAGGTAGCCTAGTGGTTAGAGTGTAGGGGCGGCAGGTAGCCTAGTGGTTAGAGTGTAATGGCGGCAGGTAGCCTAGTGGTTAGAGTGTAGGGGCGGCAGGTAGCCTAGTGGTTAGAGTGTAGGGGCGGCAGGTAGCCTAGTGGTTAGAGTGTAGGGGCGGCAGGTAGCCTAGTGGTTAGAGTGTAATGGGCGGCAGGTAGCCTAGTGGTTAGAGTGTAGGGGCGGCAGGTAGCCTAGTGGTTAGAGTGTAATGGCGGCAGGTAGTCTAGTGGTTAGAGTGTAGGGGCGGCAGGTAGCCTAGTGGTTAGAGTGTAGGGGCGGCAGGTAGCCTAGTGGTTAGAGTGTAGGGCGGCAGGTAGCCTAGTGGTTAGTGTGTAGGGGCAGCAGGTAGCCTAGTGGTTAGAGTGTAGGGGCGGCAGGTAGCCTAGTGGTTAGAGTGTAATGGCGGCAGGTAGCCTAGTGGTTAGAGTGTAGGGGCGGCAGGTAGCCTAGTGGTTAGAGTGTAATGGCGGCAGGTAGCCTAGTGGTTAGTGTGTAGGGGCGGCAGGTAGCCTAGTGGTTAGAGTGTAGGGGCGGCAGGTAGCCTAGTGGTTAGAGTGTAATGGCGGCAGGTAGTCTAGTGGTTAGAGTGTAATGGCGGCAGGTAGCCTAGTGGTTAGAGTGTAGGGGCGGCAGGTAGCCTAGTGGTTAGAGTGTAGGGCGGCAGGTAGCCTAGTGGTTAGAGTGTAATGGCGGCAGGTAGCCTAGTGGTTAGTGTGTAGGGGCAGCAGGTAGCCTAGTGGTTAGAGTGTAGGGGCGGCAGGTAGCCTAGTGGTTAGAGTGTAATGGCGGCAGGTAGCCTAGTGGTTAGAGTGTAGGGCGGCAGGTAGTCTAGTGGTTAGAGTGTAATGGCGGCAGGTAGTCTAGTGGTTAGAGTGTAGGGGCGGCAGGTAGCCTAGTGGTTAGAGTGTAGGGTGGCAGGTAGCCTAGTGGTTAGAGTGTAATGGCGGCAGGTAGCCTAGTGGTTAGAGTGTAGGGGCGGCAGGTAGCCTAGTGGTTAGAGTGTAGGGGCGGCAGGTAGCCTAGTGGTTAGAGTGTAGGGCGGCAGGTAGCCTAGTGGTTAGAGTGTAGGGGCGGCAGGTAGCCTAGTGGTTAGAGTGTAGGGGCGGCAGGTAGCCTAGTGGTTAGAGTGTAGGGGCGGCAGGTAGCCTAGTGGTTAGAGTGTAGGGGCGGCAGGTAGCCTAGTGGTTAGAGTGTAATGGCGGCAGGTAGCCTAGTGGTTAGTGTGTAGGGGCGGCAGGTAGCCTAGTGGTTAGAGTGTAATGGCGGCAGGTAGCCTAGTGGTTAGAGTGTAGGGGCGCAGCAGGTCCTAGTGGTTAGAGTGTAGGGGCGGCAGGTAGCCTAGTGGTTAGAGTGTAGGGGCGGCAGGTAGCCTAGTGGTTAGAGTGTAATGGCGGCAGGTAGCCTAGTGGTTAGAGTGTAGGGGCGGCAGGTAGCCTAGTGGTTAGAGTGTAGGGGCGGCAGGTAGCCTAGTGGTTAGAGTGTAGGGGCGGCAGGTAGTCTAGTGGTTAGAGTGTAGGGCGGCAGGTAGCCTAGTGGTTAGTGTGTAGGGGCGGCAGGTAGCCTAGTGGTTAGAGTGTAGGGGCGGCAGGTAGCCTAGTGGTTAGTGTGTAGGGGCAGCAGGTAGTCTAGTGGTTAGAGTGTAATGGCGGCAGGTAGCCTAGTGGTTAGTGTTGAGGGGCGGCAGGTAGCCTAGTGGTTAGAGTGTAGGGGCGGCAGGTAGCCTAGTGGTTAGAGTGTAATGGCGGCAGGTAGCCTAGTGGTTAGAGTGTAATGGCGGCAGGTAGCCTAGTGTTAGAGTGTAATGGCGGCAGGTAGCCTAGTGGTTAGAGTGTAGGGGCGGCAGGTAGCCTAGTGGTTAGAGTGTAATGGCGGCAGGTAGCCTAGTGGTTAGAGTGTAGGGGCGGCAGGTAGCCTAGTGGTTAGAGTGTAATGGCGGCAGGTAGCCTAGTGGTTAGAGTGTAGGGGCGGCAGGTAGCCTAGTGGTTAGAGTGTAGGGGCGGCAGGTAGCCTAGTGGTTAGAGTGTAGGGGCGGCAGGTAGCCTAGTGGTTAGAGTGTAATGGCGGCAGGTAGTCTAGTGGTTAGAGTGTAGGGGCGGCAGGTAGCCTAGTGGTTAGAGTGTAGGGGCGGCAGGTAGCCTAGTGGTTAGAGTGTAGGGGCGGCAGGTAGCCTAGTGGTTAGAGTGTAATGGCGGCAGGTAGTCTAGTGGTTAGAGTGTAGGGGCGGCAGGTAGCCTAGTGGTTAGAGTGTAATGGCGGCAGGTAGCCTAGTGGTTAGAGTGTAGGGGCGGCAGGTAGCCTAGTGGTTAGAGTGTAGGGGCGGCAGGTAGCCTAGTGGTTAGAGTGTAGGGGCGGCAGGTAGCCTAGTGGTTAGAGTGTAGGGGCGGCAGGTAGTCCTAGTGGTTAGAGTGTAGGGGCGGCAGGTAGCCTAGTGGTTAGAGTGTAGGGGCGGCAGGTAGCCTAGTGGTTAGAGTGTAGGGGCGGCAGGTAGCCTAGTGGTTAGAGTGTAATGGCGGCAGGTAGCCTAGTGGTTAGAGTGTAGGGGCGGCAGGTAGCCTAGTGGTTAGAGTGTAGGGGCGGCAGGTAGCCTAGTGGTTAGAGTGTAATGGCGGCAGGTAGCCTAGTGGTTAGAGTGTAATGGCGGCAGGTAGCCTAGTGGTTAGAGTGTAGGGGCGGCAGGTAGCCTAGTGGTTAGAGTGTAGGGGCGGCAGGTAGCCTAGTGGTTAGAGTGTAATGGCGGCAGGTAGCCTAGTGGTTAGAGTGTAGGGGCGGCAGGTAGCCTAGTGGTTAGAGTGTAGGGGCGGCAGGTAGCCTAGTGGTTAGAGTGTAATGGCGGCAGGTAGCCTAGTGGTTAGAGTGTAATGGCGGCAGGTAGCCTAGTGGTTAGAGTGTAATGGCGGCAGGTAGCCTAGTGGTTAGAGTGTAGGGGCGGCAGGTAGCCTAGTGGTTAGAGTGTAGTGGCGGCAGGTAGCCTAGTGGTTAGAGTGTAGGGGCGGCAGGTAGCCTAGTGGTTAGAGTGTAGGGGCGGCAGGTAGCCTAGTGGTTAGAGTGTAGGGGCGGCAGGTAGCCTAGTGGTTAGAGTGTAGGGGCGGCAGGTAGCCTAGTGGTTAGAGTGTAGGGGCGGCAGGTAGCCTAGTGGTTAGAGTGTAGGGGCGGCAGGTAGCCTAGTGGTTAGAGTGTAGGGGCGGCAGGTAGCCTAGTGGTTAGAGTGTAGGGCGGCAGGTAGCCTAGTGGTTAGAGTGTAGGGGCAGCAGGTAGCCTAGTGGTTAGAGTGTATGGCGGCAGGTAGCCTAGTGGTTAGAGTGTAGGGGCGGCAGGTAGCCTAGTGGTTAGAGTGTAGGGGCGGCAGGTAGCCTAGTGGTTAGAGTGTAGGGGCGGCAGGTAGCCTAGTGGTTAGAGTGTAGGGCGGCAGGTAGCCTAGTGGTTAGAGTGTAGGGGCGGCAGGTAGCCTAGTGGTTAGAGTGTAGGGGCGGCAGGTAGCCTAGTGGTTAGAGTGTAGGGGCGGCAGGTAGCCTAGTGGTTAGAGTGTAGGGGCGGCAGGTAGCCTAGTGGTTAGAGTGTAGGGGCGGCAGGTAGCCTAGTGGTTAGAGTGTAGGGGCGGCAGGTAGCCTAGTGGTTAGAGTGTATTGGCGGCAGGTAGCCTAGTGGTTAGAGTGTAGGGGCGGCAGGTAGCCTAGTGGTTAGAGTGTAGGGGCGGCAGGTAGCCTAGTGGTTAGAGTGTAGGGGCGGCAGGTAGCCTAGTGGTTAGAGTGTAGGGGCGGCAGGTAGCCTAGTGGTTAGAGTGTAGGGGCGGCAGGTAGCCTAGTGGTTAGAGTGTAGGGGCGGCAGGTAGCCTAGTGGTTAGAGTGTAGGCGGCAGGTAGCCTAGTGGTTAGAGTGTAGGGGCGGCAGGTAGCCTAGTGGTTAGAGTGTAGGGGCGGCAGGTAGCCTAGTGGTTAGAGTGTAGGGGGCAGGTAGCCTAGTGGTTAGAGTGTAGGGGCGGCAGGTAGCCTAGTGGTTAGAGTGTAGGGGCGGCAGGTAGCCTAGTGGTTAGAGTGTAGGGGCGGCAGGTAGCCTAGTGGTTAGAGTGTAATGGCGGCAGGTAGCCTAGTGGTTAGAGTGTAGGGGCGGCAGGTAGCCTAGTGGTTAGAGTGTAGGGGCGGCAGGTAGCCTAGTGGTTAGAGTGTAGGGGCGGCAGGTAGCCTAGTGGTTAGAGTGTAGGGGCGGCAGGTAGCCTAGTGGTTAGAGTGTAGGGGCGGCAGGTAGCCTAGTGGTTAGAGTGTAGGGGCGGCAGGTAGCCTAGTGGTTAGAGTGTAGGGCGGCAGGTAGCCTAGTGGTTAGAGTGTAGGGGCGGCAGGTAGCCTAGTGGTTAGAGTGTAGGGGCGGCAGGTAGCCTAGTGGTTAGAGTGTAGGCGGCAGGTAGCCTAGTGGTTAGAGTGTAGGGGGGGGTAGCCTAGTGTAGTTAGTTAGAGTGTAGGGGCGGCAGGTAGCCTAGTGGTTAGAGTGTAGGGCGGCAGGTAGCCTAGTGGTTAGAGTGTAGGGGCGGCAGGTAGCCTAGTGGTTAGAGTGTAGGGGCGGCAGGTAGCCTAGTGGTTAGAGTGTAGGGGCGGCAGGTAGCCTAGTGGTTAGAGTGTAGGGGCGGCAGGTAGCCTAGTGGTTAGAGTGTAGGGCGGCAGGTAGCCTAGTGGTTAGAGTGTAGGGGCGGCAGGTAGCCTAGTGGTTAGAGTGTAATGGCGGCAGGTAGCCTAGTGGTTAGAGTGTAGGGGCGGCAGGTAGCCTAGTGGTTAGAGTGTAGGGGCGGCAGGTAGCCTAGTGGTTAGAGTGTAGGGGCGGCAGGTAGCCTAGTGGTTAGAGTGTAGGGGCGGCAGGTAGCCTAGTGGTTAGAGTGTAATGGCGGCAGGTAGCCTAGTGGTTAGAGTGTAGGGGCGGCAGGTAGCCTAGTGGTTAGAGTGTAGGGGCGGCAGGTAGCCTAGTGGTTAGAGTGTAGGGGCGGCAGGTAGCCTAGTGGTTAGAGTGTAGGGGCGGCAGGTAGCCTAGTGGTTAGAGTGTAGGGGCGGCAGGTAGCCTAGTGGTTAGAGTGTAGGGGCGGCAGGTAGCCTAGTGGTTAGAGTGTAGGGGCGGCAGGTAGCCTAGTGGTTAGAGTGTAGGGGCGGCAGGTAGCCTAGTGGTTAGAGTGTAGGGGCGGCAGGTAGCCTAGTGGTTAGAGTGTAGGGGCGGCAGGTAGCCTAGTGGTTAGAGTGTAGGGGCGGCAGGTAGCCTAGTGGTTAGAGTGTAGGGGCGGCAGGTAGCCTAGTGGTTAGAGTGTAGGGGCGGCAGGTAGCCTAGTGGTTAGAGTGTAGGGGCGGCAGGTAGCCTAGTGGTTAGAGTGTAGGGGCGGCAGGTAGCCTAGTGGTTAGAGTGTAGGGGCGGCAGGTAGCCTAGTGGTTAGAGTGTAGGGGCGGCAGGTAGCCTAGTGGTTAGAGTGTAGGGGCGGCAGGTAGCCTAGTGGTTAGAGTGTAGGGGCGGCAGGTAGCCTAGTGGTTAGAGTGTAGGGGCGGCAGGTAGCCTAGTGGTTAGAGTGTAGGGGCGGCAGGTAGCCTAGTGGTTAGAGTGTAGGGGCGGCAGGTAGCCTAGTGGTTAGAGTGTAGGGGCGGCAGGTAGCCTAGTGGTTAGAGTGTAGGGGCGGCAGGTAGCCTAGTGGTTAGAGTGTAGGGGCGGCAGGTAGCCTAGTGGTTAGAGTGTAGGGGCGGCAGGTAGCCTAGTGGTTAGAGTGTAGGGGCGGCAGGTAGCCTAGTGGTTAGAGTGTAGGGGCGGCAGGTAGCCTAGTGGTTAGAGTGTAGGGGCGGCAGGTAGCCTAGTGGTTAGAGTGTAGGGGCGGCAGGTAGCCTAGTGGTTAGAGTGTAGGGCGGCAGGTAGCCTAGTGGTTAGAGTGTAGGGGCGGCAGGTAGCCTAGTGGTTAGAGTGTAGGGGCGGCAGGTAGCCTAGTGGTTAGAGTGTAGGGGCGGCAGGTAGCCTAGTGGTTAGAGTGTAGGGGCGGCAGGTAGCCTAGTGGTTAGAGTGTAGGGGCGGCAGGTAGCCTAGTGGTTAGAGTGTAATGGCGGCAGGTAGCCTAGTGGTTAGAGTGTAGGGGCGGCAGGTAGCCTAGTGGTTAGAGTGTAGGGCGGCAGGTAGCCTAGTGGTTAGAGTGTAGGGGCGGCAGGTAGCCTAGTGGTTAGAGTGTAGGGGCGGCAGGTAGCCTAGTGGTTAGAGTGTAGGGGCGGCAGGTAGCCTAGTGGTTAGAGTGTAGGGGCGGCAGGTAGCCTAGTGGTTAGAGTGTAGGGGCGGCAGGTAGCCTAGTGGTTAGAGTGTAGGGGCGGCAGGTAGCCTAGTGGTTAGAGTGTAGGGGCGGCAGGTAGCCTAGTGGTTAGAGTGTAGGGGCGGCAGGTAGCCTAGTGGTTAGAGTGTAGGGGCGGCAGGTAGCCTAGTGGTTAGAGTGTAGGGGCGGCAGGTAGCCTAGTGGTTAGAGTGTAGGGGCGGCAGGTAGCCTAGTGGTTAGAGTGTAGGGGCGGCAGGTAGCCTAGTGGTTAGAGTGTAGGGGCGGCAGGTAGCCTAGTGGTTAGAGTGTAGGGGCGGCAGGTAGCCTAGTGGTTAGAGTGTAGGGGCGGCAGGTAGCCTAGTGGTTAGAGTGTAGGGGCGGCAGGTAGCCTAGTGGTTAGAGTGTAGGGGCGGCAGGTAGCCTAGTGGTTAGAGTGTAGGGGCGGCAGGTAGCCTAGTGGTTAGAGTGTAGGGGCGGCAGGTAGCCTAGTGGTTAGAGTGTAGGGGCGGCAGGTAGCCTAGTGGTTAGAGTGTAGGGGCGGCAGGTAGCCTAGTGGTTAGAGTGTAGGGGCGGCAGGTAGCCTAGTGGTTAGAGTGTAGGGGCGGCAGGTAGCCTAGTGGTTAGAGTGTAGGGGCGGCAGGTAGCCTAGTGGTTAGAGTGTAGGGGCGGCAGGTAGCCTAGTGGTTAGAGTGTAGGGGCGGCAGGTAGCCTAGTGGTTAGAGTGTAGGGGCGGCAGGTAGCCTAGTGGTTAGAGTGTAGGGGCGGCAGGTAGCCTAGTGGTTAGAGTGTAGGGGCGGCAGGTAGCCTAGTGGTTAGAGTGTAGGGGCGGCAGGTAGCCTAGTGGTTAGAGTGTAGGGGCGGCAGGTAGCCTAGTGGTTAGAGTGTAGGGCGGCAGGTAGCCTAGTGGTTAGAGTGTAGGGGCGGCAGGTAGCCTAGTGGTTAGAGTGTAATGGCGGCAGGTAGCCTAGTGGTTAGAGTGTAGGGGCGGCAGGTAGCCTAGTGGTTAGAGTATGGGCGGCAGGTAGCCTAGTGGTTAGAGTGTAGGGGCGGCAGGTAGCCTAGTGGTTAGAGTGTAGGGCGGCAGGTAGCCTAGTGGTTAGAGTGTAGGGGCGGCAGGTAGCCTAGTGGTTAGAGTGTAATGGCGGCAGGTAGCCTAGTGGTTAGAGTGTAGGGGCGGCAGGTAGCCTAGTGGTTAGAGTGTAGGGGCGGCAGGTAGCCTAGTGGTTAGAGTGTAGGGGCGGCAGGTAGCCTAGTGGTTAGAGTGTAGGGGCGGCAGGTAGCCTAGTGGTTAGAGTGTAGGGGCGGCAGGTAGCCTAGTGGTTAGAGTGTAGGGGCGGCAGGTAGCCTAGTGGTTAGAGTGTAGGGGCGGCAGGTAGCCTAGTGGTTAGAGTGTAGGGGCGGCAGGTAGCCTAGTGGTTAGAGTGTAGGGGCGGCAGGTAGCCTAGTGGTTAGAGTGTAGGGGCGGCAGGTAGCCTAGTGGTTAGAGTGTAGGGGCGGCAGGTAGCCTAGTGGTTAGAGTGTAGGGCGGCAGGTAGCCTAGTGGTTAGAGTGTAGGGGCGGCAGGTAGCCTAGTGGTTAGAGTGTAGGGGCGGCAGGTAGCCTAGTGGTTAGAGTGTAGGGGCGGCAGGTAGCCTAGTGGTTAGAGTGTAGGGGCGGCAGGTAGCCTAGTGGTTAGAGTGTAGGGGCGGCAGGTAGCCTAGTGGTTAGAGTGTAGGGGCGGCAGGTAGCCTAGTGGTTAGAGTGTAGGGGCGGCAGGTAGCCTAGTGGTTAGAGTGTAGGGGCGGCAGGTAGCCTAGTGGTTAGAGTGTAGGGGCGGCAGGTAGCCTAGTGGTTAGAGTGTAGGGGCGGCAGGTAGCCTAGTGGTTAGAGTGTAGGGGCGGCAGGTAGCCTAGTGGTTAGAGTGTAGGGGCGGCAGGTAGCCTAGTGGTTAGAGTGTAGGGGCGGCAGGTAGCCTAGTGGTTAGAGTGTAGGGGCGGCAGGTAGCCTAGTGGTTAGAGTGTAGGGGCGGCAGGTAGCCTAGTGGTTAGAGTGTAGGGGCGGCAGGTAGCCTAGTGGTTAGAGTGTAGGGGCGGCAGGTAGCCTAGTGGTTAGAGTGTAGGGGCGGCAGGTAGCCTAGTGGTTAGAGTGTAGGGGCGGCAGGTAGCCTAGTGGTTAGAGTGTAGGGGCGGCAGGTAGCCTAGTGGTTAGAGTGTAGGGGCGGCAGGTAGCCTAGTGGTTAGAGTGTAGGGGCGGCAGGTAGCCTAGTGGTTAGAGTGTAGGGGCGGCAGGTAGCCTAGTGGTTAGAGTGTAGGGGCGGCAGGTAGCCTAGTGGTTAGAGTGTAGGGGCGGCAGGTAGCCTAGTGGTTAGAGTGTAGGGGCGGCAGGTAGCCTAGTGGTTAGAGTGTAGGGGCGGCAGGTAGCCTAGTGGTTAGAGTGTAGGGGCGGCAGGTAGCCTAGTGGTTAGAGTGTAGGGGCGGCAGGTAGCCTAGTGGTTAGAGTGTAGGGGCGGCAGGTAGCCTAGTGGTTAGAGTGTAGGGGCGGCAGGTAGCCTAGTGGTTAGAGTGTAGGGGCGGCAGGTAGCCTAGTGGTTAGAGTGTAGGGGCGGCAGGTAGCCTAGTGGTTAGAGTGTAGGGGCGGCAGGTAGCCTAGTGGTTAGAGTGTAGGGGCGGCAGGTAGCCTAGTGGTTAGAGTGTAGGGGCGGCAGGTAGCCTAGTGGTTAGAGTGTAGGGGCGGCAGGTAGCCTAGTGGTTAGAGTGTAGGGGCGGCAGGTAGCCTAGTGGTTAGAGTGTAGGGGCGGCAGGTAGCCTAGTGGTTAGAGTGTAGGGGCGGCAGGTAGCCTAGTGGTTAGAGTGTAGGGGCGGCAGGTAGCCTAGTGGTTAGAGTGTAGGGGCGGCAGGTAGCCTAGTGGTTAGAGTGTAGGGGCGGCAGGTAGCCTAGTGGTTAGAGTGTAGGGGCGGCAGGTAGCCTAGTGGTTAGAGTGTAGGGGCGGCAGGTAGCCTAGTGGTTAGAGTGTAGGGGCGGCAGGTAGCCTAGTGGTTAGAGTGTAGGGGCGGCAGGTAGCCTAGTGGTTAGAGTGTAGGGGCGGCAGGTAGCCTAGTGGTTAGAGTGTAGGGGCGGCAGGTAGCCTAGTGGTTAGAGTGTAGGGGCGGCAGGTAGCCTAGTGGTTAGAGTGTAGGGGCGGCAGGTAGCCTAGTGGTTAGAGTGTAGGGGCGGCAGGTAGCCTAGTGGTTAGAGTGTAGGGGCGGCAGGTAGCCTAGTGGTTAGAGTGTAGGGGCGGCAGGTAGCCTAGTGGTTAGAGTGTAGGGGCGGCAGGTAGCCTAGTGGTTAGAGTGTAGGGGCGGCAGGTAGCCTAGTGGTTAGAGTGTAGGGGCGGCAGGTAGCCTAGTGGTTAGAGTGTAGGGGCGGCAGGTAGCCTAGTGGTTAGAGTGTAGGGGCGGCAGGTAGCCTAGTGGTTAGAGTGTAGGGGCGGCAGGTAGCCTAGTGGTTAGAGTGTAGGGGCGGCAGGTAGCCTAGTGGTTAGAGTGTAGGGGCGGCAGGTAGCCTAGTGGTTAGAGTGTAGGGGCGGCAGGTAGCCTAGTGGTTAGAGTGTAGGGGCGGCAGGTAGCCTAGTGGTTAGAGTGTAGGGGCGGCAGGTAGCCTAGTGGTTAGAGTGTAGGGGCGGCAGGTAGCCTAGTGGTTAGAGTGTAGGGGCGGCAGGTAGCCTAGTGGTTAGAGTGTAGGGGCGGCAGGTAGCCTAGTGGTTAGAGTGTAGGGGCGGCAGGTAGCCTAGTGGTTAGAGTGTAGGGGCGGCAGGTAGCCTAGTGGTTAGAGTGTAGGGGCGGCAGGTAGCCTAGTGGTTAGAGTGTAGGGGCGGCAGGTAGCCTAGTGGTTAGAGTGTAGGGGCGGCAGGTAGCCTAGTGGTTAGAGTGTAGGGGCGGCAGGTAGCCTAGTGGTTAGAGTGTAGGGGCGGCAGGTAGCCTAGTGGTTAGAGTGTAGGGGCGGCAGGTAGCCTAGTGGTTAGAGTGTAGGGGCGGCAGGTAGCCTAGTGGTTAGAGTGTAGGGGCGGCAGGTAGCCTAGTGGTTAGAGTGTAGGGGCGGCAGGTAGCCTAGTGGTTAGAGTGTAGGGGCGGCAGGTAGCCTAGTGGTTAGAGTGTAGGGGCGGCAGGTAGCCTAGTGGTTAGAGTGTAGGGGCGGCAGGTAGCCTAGTGGTTAGAGTGTAGGGGCGGCAGGTAGCCTAGTGGTTAGAGTGTAGGGGCGGCAGGTAGCCTAGTGGTTAGAGTGTAGGGGCGGCAGGTAGCCTAGTGGTTAGAGTGTAGGGGCGGCAGGTAGCCTAGTGGTTAGAGTGTAGGGGCGGCAGGTAGCCTAGTGGTTAGAGTGTAGGGGCGGCAGGTAGCCTAGTGGTTAGAGTGTAGGGGCGGCAGGTAGCCTAGTGGTTAGAGTGTAGGGGCGGCAGGTAGCCTAGTGGTTAGAGTGTAGGGGCGGCAGGTAGCCTAGTGGTTAGAGTGTAGGGGCGGCAGGTAGCCTAGTGGTTAGAGTGTAGGGGCGGCAGGTAGCCTAGTGGTTAGAGTGTAGGGGCGGCAGGTAGCCTAGTGGTTAGAGTGTAGGGGCGGCAGGTAGCCTAGTGGTTAGAGTGTAGGGGCGGCAGGTAGCCTAGTGGTTAGAGTGTAGGGGCGGCAGGTAGCCTAGTGGTTAGAGTGTAGGGGCGGCAGGTAGCCTAGTGGTTAGAGTGTAGGGGCGGCAGGTAGCCTAGTGGTTAGAGTGTAGGGGCGGCAGGTAGCCTAGTGGTTAGAGTGTAGGGGCGGCAGGTAGCCTAGTGGTTAGAGTGTAGGGGCGGCAGGTAGCCTAGTGGTTAGAGTGTAGGGGCGGCAGGTAGCCTAGTGGTTAGAGTGTAGGGGCGGCAGGTAGCCTAGTGGTTAGAGTGTAGGGGCGGCAGGTAGCCTAGTGGTTAGAGTGTAGGGGCGGCAGGTAGCCTAGTGGTTAGAGTGTAGGGGCGGCAGGTAGCCTAGTGGTTAGAGTGTAGGGGCGGCAGGTAGCCTAGTGGTTAGAGTGTAGGGGCGGCAGGTAGCCTAGTGGTTAGAGTGTAGGGGCGGCAGGTAGCCTAGTGGTTAGAGTGTAGGGGCGGCAGGTAGCCTAGTGGTTAGAGTGTAGGGGCGGCAGGTAGCCTAGTGGTTAGAGTGTAGGGGCGGCAGGTAGCCTAGTGGTTAGAGTGTAGGGGCGGCAGGTAGCCTAGTGGTTAGAGTGTAGGGGCGGCAGGTAGCCTAGTGGTTAGAGTGTAGGGGCGGCAGGTAGCCTAGTGGTTAGAGTGTAGGGGCGGCAGGTAGCCTAGTGGTTAGAGTGTAGGGGCGGCAGGTAGCCTAGTGGTTAGAGTGTAGGGGCGGCAGGTAGCCTAGTGGTTAGAGTGTAGGGGCGGCAGGTAGCCTAGTGGTTAGAGTGTAGGGGCGGCAGGTAGCCTAGTGGTTAGAGTGTAGGGGGCAGGTAGCCTAGTGGTTAGAGTGTAGGGGCGGCAGGTAGCCTAGTGGTTAGAGTGTAGGGGCGGCAGGTAGCCTAGTGGTTAGAGTGTAGGGGCGGCAGGTAGCCTAGTGGTTAGAGTGTAGGGGCGGCAGGTAGCCTAGTGGTTAGAGTGTAGGGGCGGCAGGTAGCCTAGTGGTTAGAGTGTAGGGGCGGCAGGTAGCCTAGTGGTTAGAGTGTAGGGGCGGCAGGTAGCCTAGTGGTTAGAGTGTAGGGGCGGCAGGTAGCCTAGTGGTTAGAGTGTAGGGGCGGCAGGTAGCCTAGTGGTTAGAGTGTAGGGGCGGCAGGTAGCCTAGTGGTTAGAGTGTAGGGGCGGCAGGTAGCCTAGTGGTTAGAGTGTAGGGGCGGCAGGTAGCCTAGTGGTTAGAGTGTAGGGGCGGCAGGTAGCCTAGTGGTTAGAGTGTAGGGGCGGCAGGTAGCCTAGTGGTTAGAGTGTAGGGGCGGCAGGTAGCCTAGTGGTTAGAGTGTAGGGGCGGCAGGTAGCCTAGTGGTTAGAGTGTAGGGGCGGCAGGTAGCCTAGTGGTTAGAGTGTAGGGGCGGCAGGTAGCCTAGTGGTTAGAGTGTAGGGGCGGCAGGTAGCCTAGTGGTTAGAGTGTAGGGGCGGCAGGTAGCCTAGTGGTTAGAGTGTAGGGGCGGCAGGTAGCCTAGTGGTTAGAGTGTAGGGGCGGCAGGTAGCCTAGTGGTTAGAGTGTAGGGGCGGCAGGTAGCCTAGTGGTTAGAGTGTAGGGGCGGCAGGTAGCCTAGTGGTTAGAGTGTAGGGGCGGCAGGTAGCCTAGTGGTTAGAGTGTAGGGGCGGCAGGTAGCCTAGTGGTTAGAGTGTAGGGGCGGCAGGTAGCCTAGTGGTTAGAGTGTAGGGGCGGCAGGTAGCCTAGTGGTTAGAGTGTAGGGGCGGCAGGTAGCCTAGTGGTTAGAGTGTAGGGGCGGCAGGTAGCCTAGTGGTTAGAGTGTAGGGGCGGCAGGTAGCCTAGTGGTTAGAGTGTAGGGGCGGCAGGTAGCCTAGTGGTTAGAGTGTAGGGGCGGCAGGTAGCCTAGTGGTTAGAGTGTAGGGGCGGCAGGTAGCCTAGTGGTTAGAGTGTAGGGGCGGCAGGTAGCCTAGTGGTTAGAGTGTAGGGGCGGCAGGTAGCCTAGTGGTTAGAGTGTAGGGGCGGCAGGTAGCCTAGTGGTTAGAGTGTAGGGGCGGCAGGTAGCCTAGTGGTTAGAGTGTAGGGGCGGCAGGTAGCCTAGTGGTTAGAGTGTAGGGGCGGCAGGTAGCCTAGTGGTTAGAGTGTAGGGGCGGCAGGTAGCCTAGTGGTTAGAGTGTAGGGGCGGCAGGTAGCCTAGTGGTTAGAGTGTAGGGGCGGCAGGTAGCCTAGTGGTTAGAGTGTAGGGGCGGCAGGTAGCCTAGTGGTTAGAGTGTAGGGGCGGCAGGTAGCCTAGTGGTTAGAGTGTAGGGGCGGCAGGTAGCCTAGTGGTTAGAGTGTAGGGGCGGCAGGTAGCCTAGTGGTTAGAGTGTAGGGGCGGCAGGTAGCCTAGTGGTTAGAGTGTAGGGGCGGCAGGTAGCCTAGTGGTTAGAGTGTAGGGGCGGCAGGTAGCCTAGTGGTTAGAGTGTAGGGGCGGCAGGTAGCCTAGTGGTTAGAGTGTAGGGGCGGCAGGTAGCCTAGTGGTTAGAGTGTAGGGGCGGCAGGTAGCCTAGTGGTTAGAGTGTAGGGGCGGCAGGTAGCCTAGTGGTTAGAGTGTAGGGGCGGCAGGTAGCCTAGTGGTTAGAGTGTAGGGGCGGCAGGTAGCCTAGTGGTTAGAGTGTAGGGGCGGCAGGTAGCCTAGTGGTTAGAGTGTAGGGGCGGCAGGTAGCCTAGTGGTTAGAGTGTAGGGGCGGCAGGTAGCCTAGTGGTTAGAGTGTAGGGGCGGCAGGTAGCCTAGTGGTTAGAGTGTAGGGGCGGCAGGTAGCCTAGTGGTTAGAGTGTAGGGGCGGCAGGTAGCCTAGTGGTTAGAGTGTAGGGGCGGCAGGTAGCCTAGTGGTTAGAGTGTAGGGGCGGCAGGTAGCCTAGTGGTTAGAGTGTAGGGGCGGCAGGTAGCCTAGTGGTTAGAGTGTAGGGGCGGCAGGTAGCCTAGTGGTTAGAGTGTAGGGGCGGCAGGTAGCCTAGTGGTTAGAGTGTAGGGCGGCAGGTAGCCTAGTGGTTAGAGTGTAGGGGCGGCAGGTAGCCTAGTGGTTAGAGTGTAGGGGCGGCAGGTAGCCTAGTGGTTAGAGTGTAGGGGCGGCAGGTAGCCTAGTGGTTAGAGTGTAGGGGCGGCAGGTAGCCTAGTGGTTAGAGTGTAGGGGCGGCAGGTAGCCTAGTGGTTAGAGTGTAGGGGCGGCAGGTAGCCTAGTGGTTAGAGTGTAGGGGCGGCAGGTAGCCTAGTGGTTAGAGTGTAGGGGCGGCAGGTAGCCTAGTGGTTAGAGTGTAGGGGCGGCAGGTAGCCTAGTGGTTAGAGTGTAGGGGCGGCAGGTAGCCTAGTGGTTAGAGTGTAGGGGCGGCAGGTAGCCTAGTGGTTAGAGTGTAGGGGCGGCAGGTAGCCTAGTGGTTAGAGTGTAGGGCGGCAGGTAGCCTAGTGGTTAGAGTGTAGGGGCGGCAGGTAGCCTAGTGGTTAGAGTGTAGGGGCGGCAGGTAGCCTAGTGGTTAGAGTGTAGGGGCGGCAGGTAGCCTAGTGGTTAGAGTGTAGGGGCGGCAGGTAGCCTAGTGGTTAGAGTGTAGGGGCGGCAGGTAGCCTAGTGGTTAGAGTGTAGGGGCGGCAGGTAGCCTAGTGGTTAGAGTGTAGGGGCGGCAGGTAGCCTAGTGGTTAGAGTGTAGGGGCGGCAGGTAGCCTAGTGGTTAGAGTGTAGGGGCGGCAGGTAGCCTAGTGGTTAGAGTGTAGGGGCGGCAGGTAGCCTAGTGGTTAGAGTGTAGGGGCGGCAGGTAGCCTAGTGGTTAGAGTGTAGGGGCGGCAGGTAGCCTAGTGGTTAGAGTGTAGGGGCGGCAGGTAGCCTAGTGGTTAGAGTGTAGGGGCGGCAGGTAGCCTAGTGGTTAGAGTGTAGGGGCGGCAGGTAGCCTAGTGGTTAGAGTGTAGGGGCGGCAGGTAGCCTAGTGGTTAGAGTGTAGGGGCGGCAGGTAGCCTAGTGGTTAGAGTGTAGGGGCGGCAGGTAGCCTAGTGGTTAGAGTGTAGGGGCGGCAGGTAGCCTAGTGGTTAGAGTGTAGGGGCGGCAGGTAGCCTAGTGGTTAGAGTGTAGGGGCGGCAGGTAGCCTAGTGGTTAGAGTGTAGGGGCGGCAGGTAGCCTAGTGGTTAGAGTGTAATGGCGGCAGGTAGCCTAGTGGTTAGAGTGTAGGGGCGGCAGGTAGCCTAGTGGTTAGAGTGTAGGGGCGGCAGGTAGCCTAGTGGTTAGAGTGTAGGGGCGGCAGGTAGCCTAGTGGTTAGAGTGTAGGGGCGGCAGGTAGCCTAGTGGTTAGAGTGTAGGGGCGGCAGGTAGCCTAGTGGTTAGAGTGTAATGGCGGCAGGTAGCCTAGTGGTTAGAGTGTAGGGGCGGCAGGTAGCCTAGTGGTTAGAGTGTAGGGCGGCAGGTAGCCTAGTGGTTAGAGTGTAGGGGCGGCAGGTAGCCTAGTGGTTAGAGTGTAGGGGCGGCAGGTAGCCTAGTGGTTAGAGTGTAGGGGCGGCAGGTAGCCTAGTGGTTAGAGTGTAGGGGCGGCAGGTAGCCTAGTGGTTAGAGTGTAGGGGCGGCAGGTAGCCTAGTGGTTAGAGTGTAGGGGCGGCAGGTAGCCTAGTGGTTAGAGTGTAGGGGCGGCAGGTAGCCTAGTGGTTAGAGTGTAGGGGCGGCAGGTAGCCTAGTGGTTAGAGTGTAGGGCGGCAGGTAGCCTAGTGGTTAGAGTGTAGGGGCGGCAGGTAGCCTAGTGGTTAGAGTGTAGGGGCGGCAGGTAGCCTAGTGGTTAGAGTGTAGGGGCGGCAGGTAGCCTAGTGGTTAGAGTGTAGGGGCGGCAGGTAGCCTAGTGGTTAGAGTGTAGGGGCGGCAGGTAGCCTAGTGGTTAGAGTGTAGGGGCGGCAGGTAGCCTAGTGGTTAGAGTGTAGGGGCGGCAGGTAGCCTAGTGGTTAGAGTGTAGGGGCGGCAGGTAGCCTAGTGGTTAGAGTGTAGGGGCGGCAGGTAGCCTAGTGGTTAGAGTGTAGGGGCGGCAGGTAGCCTAGTGGTTAGAGTGTAGGGGCGGCAGGTAGCCTAGTGGTTAGAGTGTAGGGGCGGCAGGTAGCCTAGTGGTTAGAGTGTAGGGGCGGCAGGTAGCCTAGTGGTTAGAGTGTAGGGGCGGCAGGTAGCCTAGTGGTTAGAGTGTAGGGGCGGCAGGTAGCCTAGTGGTTAGAGTGTAGGGGCGGCAGGTAGCCTAGTGGTTAGAGTGTAGGGCGGCAGGTAGCCTAGTGGTTAGAGTGTAGGGGCGGCAGGTAGCCTAGTGGTTAGAGTGTAGGGGCGGCAGGTAGCCTAGTGGTTAGAGTGTAGGGGCGGCAGGTAGCCTAGTGGTTAGAGTGTAGGGGCGGCAGGTAGCCTAGTGGTTAGAGTGTAGGGGCGGCAGGTAGCCTAGTGGTTAGAGTGTAGGGGCGGCAGGTAGCCTAGTGGTTAGAGTGTAGGGGCGGCAGGTAGCCTAGTGGTTAGAGTGTAGGGGGCAGGTAGCCTAGTGGTTAGAGTGTAGGGGCGGCAGGTAGCCTAGTGGTTAGAGTGTAGGGGCGGCAGGTAGCCTAGTGGTTAGAGTGTAGGGGCGGCAGGTAGCCTAGTGGTTAGAGTGTAGGGGCGGCAGGTAGCCTAGTGGTTAGAGTGTAGGGGCGGCAGGTAGCCTAGTGGTTAGAGTGTAGGGGCGGCAGGTAGCCTAGTGGTTAGAGTGTAGGGGCGGCAGGTAGCCTAGTGGTTAGAGTGTAGGGGCGGCAGGTAGCCTAGTGGTTAGAGTGTAGGGGCGGCAGGTAGCCTAGTGGTTAGAGTGTAATGGCGGCAGGTAGCCTAGTGGTTAGAGTGTAGGGGCGGCAGGTAGCCTAGTGGTTAGAGTGTAGGGGCGGCAGGTAGCCTAGTGGTTAGAGTGTAGGGGCGGCAGGTAGCCTAGTGGTTAGAGTGTAGGGGCGGCAGGTAGCCTAGTGGTTAGAGTGTAATGGCGGCAGGTAGCCTAGTGGTTAGAGTGTAGGGGCGGCAGGTAGCCTAGTGGTTAGAGTGTAGGGGCGGCAGGTAGCCTAGTGGTTAGAGTGTAGGGGCGGCAGGTAGCCTAGTGGTTAGAGTGTAGGGGCGGCAGGTAGCCTAGTGGTTAGAGTGTAGGGGCGGCAGGTAGCCTAGTGGTTAGAGTGTAGGGGCGGCAGGTAGCCTAGTGGTTAGAGTGTAGGGGCGGCAGGTAGCCTAGTGGTTAGAGTGTAGGGGCGGCAGGTAGCCTAGTGGTTAGAGTGTAGGGGCGGCAGGTAGCCTAGTGGTTAGAGTGTAGGGGGCAGGTAGCCTAGTGGTTAGAGTGTAGGGGCGGCAGGTAGCCTAGTGGTTAGAGTGTAGGGGCGGCAGGTAGCCTAGTGGTTAGAGTGTAGGGGCGGCAGGTAGCCTAGTGGTTAGAGTGTAATGGGCGGCAGGTAGCCTAGTGGTTAGAGTGTAGGGGCGGCAGGTAGCCTAGTGGTTAGAGTGTAATGGCGGCAGGTAGCCTAGTGGTTAGAGTGTAGGGGCGGCAGGTAGCCTAGTGGTTAGAGTGTAGGGGCGGCAGGTAGCCTAGTGGTTAGAGTGTAGGGGCGGCAGGTAGCCTAGTGGTTAGAGTGTAATGGCGGCAGGTAGCCTAGTGGTTAGAGTGTAGGGGCGGCAGGTAGCCTAGTGGTTAGAGTGTAGGGGCGGCAGGTAGCCTAGTGGTTAGAGTGTAGGGGCGGCAGGTAGCCTAGTGGTTAGAGTGTAGGGGCGGCAGGTAGCCTAGTGGTTAGAGTGTAGGGGCGGCAGGTAGCCTAGTGGTTAGAGTGTAGGGGCGGCAGGTAGCCTAGTGGTTAGAGTGTAGGGGCGGCAGGTAGCCTAGTGGTTAGAGTGTAGGGGCGGCAGGTAGCCTAGTGGTTAGAGTGTAGGGGCGGCAGGTAGCCTAGTGGTTAGAGTGTAGGGGCGGCAGGTAGCCTAGTGGTTAGAGTGTAGGGGCGGCAGGTAGCCTAGTGGTTAGAGTGTAGGGGCGGCAGGTAGCCTAGTGGTTAGAGTGTAGGGGCGGCAGGTAGCCTAGTGGTTAGAGTGTAGGGGCGGCAGGTAGCCTAGTGGTTAGAGTGTAGGGGCGGCAGGTAGCCTAGTGGTTAGAGTGTAGGGGCGGCAGGTAGCCTAGTGGTTAGAGTGTAGGGGCGGCAGGTAGCCTAGTGGTTAGAGTGTAGGGGCGGCAGGTAGCCTAGTGGTTAGAGTGTAGGGGCGGCAGGTAGCCTAGTGGTTAGAGTGTAGGGGCGGCAGGTAGCCTAGTGGTTAGAGTGTAGGGGCGGCAGGTAGCCTAGTGGTTAGAGTGTAGGGGCGGCAGGTAGCCTAGTGGTTAGAGTGTAGGGGCGGCAGGTAGCCTAGTGGTTAGAGTGTAGGGGCGGCAGGTAGCCTAGTGGTTAGAGTGTAGGGGCGGCAGGTAGCCTAGTGGTTAGAGTGTAGGGGCGGCAGGTAGCCTAGTGGTTAGAGTGTAGGGGCGGCAGGTAGCCTAGTGGTTAGAGTGTAGGGGCGGCAGGTAGCCTAGTGGTTAGAGTGTAGGGGCGGCAGGTAGCCTAGTGGTTAGAGTGTAGGGGCGGCAGGTAGCCTAGTGGTTAGAGTGTAGGGGCGGCAGGTAGCCTAGTGGTTAGAGTGTAGGGGCGGCAGGTAGCCTAGTGGTTAGAGTGTAATGGCGGCAGGTAGCCTAGTGGTTAGAGTGTAGGGGCGGCAGGTAGCCTAGTGGTTAGAGTGTAGGGGCGGCAGGTAGCCTAGTGGTTAGAGTGTAGGGGCGGCAGGTAGCCTAGTGGTTAGAGTGTAGGGGCGGCAGGTAGCCTAGTGGTTAGAGTGTAGGGGCGGCAGGTAGCCTAGTGGTTAGAGTGTAGGGGCGGCAGGTAGCCTAGTGGTTAGAGTGTAGGGGCGGCAGGTAGCCTAGTGGTTAGAGTGTAGGGGCGGCAGGTAGCCTAGTGGTTAGAGTGTAGGGGCGGCAGGTAGCCTAGTGGTTAGAGTGTAGGGCGGCAGGTAGCCTAGTGGTTAGAGTGTAGGGGCGGCAGGTAGCCTAGTGGTTAGAGTGTAGGGGCGGCAGGTAGCCTAGTGGTTAGAGTGTAGGGGCGGCAGGTAGCCTAGTGGTTAGAGTGTAGGGGCGGCAGGTAGCCTAGTGGTTAGAGTGTAGGGGCGGCAGGTAGCCTAGTGGTTAGAGTGTAGGGGCGGCAGGTAGCCTAGTGGTTAGAGTGTAGGGGCGGCAGGTAGCCTAGTGGTTAGAGTGTAGGGGCGGCAGGTAGCCTAGTGGTTAGAGTGTAGGGGCGGCAGGTAGCCTAGTGGTTAGAGTGTAGGGGCGGCAGGTAGCCTAGTGGTTAGAGTGTAGGGGCGGCAGGTAGCCTAGTGGTTAGAGTGTAGGGCGGCAGGTAGCCTAGTGGTTAGAGTGTAGGGGCGGCAGGTAGCCTAGTGGTTAGAGTGTAATGGCGGCAGGTAGCCTAGTGGTTAGAGTGTAGGGGCGGCAGGTAGCCTAGTGGTTAGAGTGTAGGGGCGGCAGGTAGCCTAGTGGTTAGAGTGTAGGGGCGGCAGGTAGCCTAGTGGTTAGAGTGTAGGGGCGGCAGGTAGCCTAGTGGTTAGAGTGTAGGGGCGGCAGGTAGCCTAGTGGTTAGAGTGTAGGGGCGGCAGGTAGCCTAGTGGTTAGAGTGTAGGGGCGGCAGGTAGCCTAGTGGTTAGAGTGTAGGGGCGGCAGGTAGCCTAGTGGTTAGAGTGTAGGGGCGGCAGGTAGCCTAGTGGTTAGAGTGTAGGGGCGGCAGGTAGCCTAGTGGTTAGAGTGTAGGGGCGGCAGGTAGCCTAGTGGTTAGAGTGTAGGGGCGGCAGGTAGCCTAGTGGTTAGAGTGTAGGGGCGGCAGGTAGCCTAGTGGTTAGAGTGTAGGGGCGGCAGGTAGCCTAGTGGTTAGAGTGTAGGGGCGGCAGGTAGCCTAGTGGTTAGAGTGTAGGGGCGGCAGGTAGCCTAGTGGTTAGAGTGTAGGGGCGGCAGGTAGCCTAGTGGTTAGAGTGTAGGGGCGGCAGGTAGCCTAGTGGTTAGAGTGTAGGGGCGGCAGGTAGCCTAGTGGTTAGAGTGTAGGGGCGGCAGGTAGCCTAGTGGTTAGAGTGTAGGGGCGGCAGGTAGCCTAGTGGTTAGAGTGTAGGGGCGGCAGGTAGCCTAGTGGTTAGAGTGTAGGGGCGGCAGGTAGCCTAGTGGTTAGAGTGTAGGGGCGGCAGGTAGCCTAGTGGTTAGAGTGTAGGGGCGGCAGGTAGCCTAGTGGTTAGAGTGTAGGGGCGGCAGGTAGCCTAGTGGTTAGAGTGTAGGGGCGGCAGGTAGCCTAGTGGTTAGAGTGTAGGGGCGGCAGGTAGCCTAGTGGTTAGAGTGTAGGGGCGGCAGGTAGCCTAGTGGTTAGAGTGTAGGGGCGGCAGGTAGCCTAGTGGTTAGAGTGTAGGGGCGGCAGGTAGCCTAGTGGTTAGAGTGTAGGGGCGGCAGGTAGCCTAGTGGTTAGAGTGTAGGGGCGGCAGGTAGCCTAGTGGTTAGAGTGTAGGGGCGGCAGGTAGCCTAGTGGTTAGAGTGTAGGGGCGGCAGGTAGCCTAGTGGTTAGAGTGTAGGGGCGGCAGGTAGCCTAGTGGTTAGAGTGTAGGGGCGGCAGGTAGCCTAGTGGTTAGAGTGTAGGGGCGGCAGGTAGCCTAGTGGTTAGAGTGTAGGGGCGGCAGGTAGCCTAGTGGTTAGAGTGTAGGGGCGGCAGGTAGCCTAGTGGTTAGAGTGTAGGGGCGGCAGGTAGCCTAGTGGTTAGAGTGTAGGGGCGGCAGGTAGCCTAGTGGTTAGAGTGTAGGGGCGGCAGGTAGCCTAGTGGTTAGAGTGTAGGGGCGGCAGGTAGCCTAGTGGTTAGAGTGTAATGGCGGCAGGTAGCCTAGTGGTTAGAGTGTAGGGGCGGCAGGTAGCCTAGTGGTTAGAGTGTAGGGGCGGCAGGTAGCCTAGTGGTTAGAGTGTAGGGGCGGCAGGTAGCCTAGTGGTTAGAGTGTAGGGGCGGCAGGTAGCCTAGTGGTTAGAGTGTAGGGGCGGCAGGTAGCCTAGTGGTTAGAGTGTAATGGCGGCAGGTAGCCTAGTGGTTAGAGTGTAGGGGCGGCAGGTAGCCTAGTGGTTAGAGTGTAGGGGCGGCAGGTAGCCTAGTGGTTAGAGTGTAGGGGCGGCAGGTAGCCTAGTGGTTAGAGTGTAGGGGCGGCAGGTAGCCTAGTGGTTAGAGTGTAGGGGCGGCAGGTAGCCTAGTGGTTAGAGTGTAGGGGCGGCAGGTAGCCTAGTGGTTAGAGTGTAGGGGCGGCAGGTAGCCTAGTGGTTAGAGTGTAGGGGCGGCAGGTAGCCTAGTGGTTAGAGTGTAGGGCGGCAGGTAGCCTAGTGGTTAGAGTGTAGGGGCGGCAGGTAGCCTAGTGGTTAGAGTGTAGGGGCGGCAGGTAGCCTAGTGGTTAGAGTGTAGGGCGGCAGGTAGCCTAGTGGTTAGAGTGTAGGGGCGGCAGGTAGCCTAGTGGTTAGAGTGTAGGGGCGGCAGGTAGCCTAGTGGTTAGAGTGTAGGGGCGGCAGGTAGCCTAGTGGTTAGAGTGTAGGGGCGGCAGGTAGCCTAGTGGTTAGAGTGTAGGGGCGGCAGGTAGCCTAGTGGTTAGAGTGTAGGGGCGGCAGGTAGCCTAGTGGTTAGAGTGTAGGGGCGCAGGTAGCCTAGTGGTTAGAGTGTAGGGGCGGCAGGTAGCCTAGTGGTTAGAGTGTAGGGGCGGCAGGTAGCCTAGTGGTTAGAGTGTAGGGGCGGCAGGTAGCCTAGTGGTTAGAGTGTAATGGCGGCAGGTAGCCTAGTGGTTAGAGTGTAGGGGCGGCAGGTAGCCTAGTGGTTAGAGTGTAGGGGCGGCAGGTAGCCTAGTGGTTAGAGTGTAGGGGCGGCAGGTAGCCTAGTGGTTAGAGTGTAATGGCGGCAGGTAGCCTAGTGGTTAGAGTGTAGGGCGGCAGGTAGCCTAGTGGTTAGAGTGTAGGGGCGGCAGGTAGCCTAGTGGTTAGAGTGTAGGGCGGCAGGTAGCCTAGTGGTTAGAGTGTAGGGGCGGCAGGTAGCCTAGTGGTTAGAGTGTAGGGGCGGCAGGTAGCCTAGTGGTTAGAGTGTAGGGGCGGCAGGTAGCCTAGTGGTTAGAGTGTAGGGGCGGCAGGTAGCCTAGTGGTTAGAGTGTAGGGGCGGCAGGTAGCCTAGTGGTTAGAGTGTAGGGGCGGCAGGTAGTCTATTGTTAGAGTGTAGGGCGGCAGGTAGCCTAGTGGTTAGAGTGTAGGGGCGGCAGGTAGCCTAGTGGTTAGAGTGTAGGGCGGCAGTAGCCTAGTGGTTAGAGTGTAGGGGCGGCAGGTAGCCTAGTGGTTAGAGTGTATGCGGCAGGTAGCCTAGTGGTTAGAGTGTAGGCGGCAGGTAGCCTAGTGGTTAGAGTGTAGGGGCGGCAGGTAGCCTAGTGGTTAGAGTGTAGGGGCGGCAGGTAGCCTAGTGGTTAGAGTGTAGGGCGGCAGGTAGCCTAGTGGTTAGAGTGTAGGGGCGCAGGTAGCCTAGTGGTTAGAGTGTAGGGGCGGCAGGTAGCCTAGTGGTTAGAGTGTAATGGCGGCAGGTAGCCTAGTGGTTAGAGTGTAGGGGCGGCAGGTAGCCTAGTGGTTAGAGTGTATGGCGGCAGGTAGCCTAGTGGTTAGAGTGTAGGGGCGGCAGGTAGCCTAGTGGTTAGAGTGTAATGCGGCAGGTAGCTAGTGGTTAGTGTGTAGGGGCAGCAGGTAGCCTAGTGGTTAGAGTGTAGGGGCGGCAGGTAGCCTAGTGGTTAGAGTGTAGGGGCGGCAGGTAGTCTAGTGGTTAGAGTGTAATGGCGGCAGGTAGTCTAGTGGTTAGAGTGTAATGGCGGCAGGTAGTCTAGTGGTTAGAGTTTAGGGGCGCAGGTAGCCTAGTGGTTAGAGTGTAATGGCGGCAGGTAGCCTAGTGGTTAGAGTGTAATGGCGGCAGGTAGCCTAGTGGTTAGAGTGTAGGGCG
>NW_022263972.1:0-38352 GCF_002021735.2 Oncorhynchus kisutch
CCGCTTCAGCCTCAGCTCATTTCCCATGTGGGTTGGGTAGAAGTTGAAGGAGACTTGGAAAGTCTGGCTGGCAACAGAGAGAGCCCCGGTGGTGCTGAACACCAAGGTGTAGATGTATTTTAGAGGGTTGTACTTCCCAAACACCTGGACAATGGCTCCATCTCCTGCTCTTCACCAACTTCGCAACCAAACACAGGAGACCAGTTGTAGCCGTATCTCAGCTAGAACCTCAGAACCAGAGCAGGATTTTCACAATAAATATAGAAAGAGTGTGTCTGTTGGGTAGTGTAGTTTGACTGAGTGAGTAGTGAGAAATTGGGTAGTGTTGTTGGACTGAGTCATGGTGTCTGTTGGGTAGTGTTGTTGGACTGAGCCGTGGTGTCTGTTGGGTAGTGTAGTTGGACTGAGTCAGTGGTGTCTGTTCATGGGTCAGGGTCTGCTCACCGCTGATGTAGGCGTTTCTGTTGTAGTAGTAGTAGTAGTAGTAGTAGTAATAGTAGTAGTTGATGTTCTCCCACACTCTGACCACTGTGATGCGTCCCTCACCGTAGGAAGCAAATGCGGTGCCACCTCCCTGAACCACCGCAGAGGAATACGAGTGTGGGTCTTTCATGGATAAAATAACATGGGCATTATATTTACTATATTAATAATAAAAATGTATGTATACATCATTTTAGTTTTACCAACACATTTCTCAAAGATCTTTTCATTATGATTAAAGTGCAGATGAATTTACTAAAGTACATTCTGCAATGCTGTAATCCATCAGAGGTTGTCTCAAAGAATACCTCCTAAGTCTAACTGAAAAGACAAGTTGATGAAAGCAGAAAAGCTATTATTTAATTATTTAATTATTATTCACAATTGTATTTTTATTACTCATGCATTGCCAAGCAGCTGGCCAAGAACACTGACAAACAGTGGAGGCTGCTGAGGGAAGGACAGCTCCAAATAATGGTTGGAACTGAGCAAATGGAATGGTATCAAGCACATGGAAATCATGTGTTTGTTGTATTTGATACCATTCCACTAAGTCGGCTCATGTCATTACCACGAGCCTATCCTCCCCAATTATGGTGCCCATCAACCTCCTGTGGTGACAAACACGATTGAGAACATTCTGCAAGAGATAGTCATCATTACTAATGACTTTTCATTTCAACTCAGTTTCACTTTCACTCCACTTCACTTCAAATGGTAAATACTTGAAGTAAGTTTGTTAATAATGTTTTTCATAGTAGTTTATAAAAACAAGTGAGGCATTTTACCTGTCAGATCAACTACCCCTAGGGGGAAATAACATACACGTTTTACCTGTCAGGTCAACCACCCCTAGGGGGAAATAACATACACGTTTTACCTGTCAGGTCAAACCACCCCTAGGGGGAAATAACATACACGTTTTACCTGTCAGGTCAACCACCCCTAGGGGGGGAAAATAACATACACGTTTTACCTGTCAGGGCAACCACCCTAGAGGGGAAATAACATACACGTTTTACCTGTCAGGTCAACCACCCCTAGGGGGGAAATAACATACACGTTACCTGTCAGGTCAACCACCCCTAGGGGGGGAAATAACATACACGTTTTACCTGTCAGGTCAACCACCCCTAGGAGGGAAATAACATACACGTTTTACCTGTCAGGTCAACCACCCCTAGGGGGGAAATAACATACACGTTTTACCTGTCAGGTCAACCCCCCTAGGGGGGAAATAACATACACGTTTTACCTGTCAGGTCAACCACCCCTAGGGGGGAAATAACATACACGTTTTACCTGTCAGGTCAACCACCCTAGGAGGGAAATAACATACACGTTTACCTGTCAGGTCAACCACCCCTAGGGGGGAAATAACATACACGTTTTACCTGTCAGGTCAACCACCCCTAGAGGGGAAATAACATACACGTTTTACCTGTCAGGTCAACCACCCCTAGGAGGGGAAATAACATACACGTTTTACCTGTCAGGTCAACCACCCCTAGGGGGGGAAATAACATACACTTGTTTTAATTGTGAAATGTGACCTGACAAAGAACATTTACACTTGCTAAACATTCCATCAGCTCTATATGGAAGGAGCATGACAAAGAACACCTTTATTAACTTACCATAAAATGCATCATGAAACAATTACAAAGATTTCACTGACTTACAGTTCATATAAGGAAATCAATCAATTGAAATAAATAAATTAGGCTGTAATCTATGGATTTCACATGACTGGGAATACAGAAATACATCTGTTGGTCACAGATACCTTAAAAAACATAGGGGCGTGGATCAGAAAACCAGTCAGTATCTGTTGTGACAGGGTTGATCAGGCTATTGATTGTGGAATGTTGTCCTTTTCAATGGCTGTGCGGAGTTGCTGGATATTGGCGAGAACTGGAACACACCGTCATTTGAACATCTTGGCCATGTTCTGTTATAATCTCCACCCGGCACAGCCAGAAGAGGACTGGCCACCCAACATAGCCTGGTTCCTCTCTAGGTTTCTTCCTAGGTTCTGGCCTTTCTAGAGAGTATTTCCTAGCCCCCGTGCTTCTACACCTGCATTGCTTTGCTGTTTGGGGTTTTACAATGCGTTTCTGTACAGCACTTTGTGACATCAGCTGATGTAAGAAGGGATTTAGAAATACATTTGATTTATTGATTGATTGATCATACACATTGATCCGGAGCATTCCAAACATGTGATATGTCTGGTGAGTATGCAGGCCATGGAAGAACTGGGACATTTTCTGCTTCCAGCAATTGTCAAATCAAATCAAATCAAATCAAATTTTATTTGTCACATACACATGGTTAGCAGATGTTAATGCGAGGGTAGCAAAATGCTTGTGCTTCTAGTTCCGACAATGCAGTAATAACCAACGAGTAATCTAACTAACAATTCCAAAACTACTACCTTATACACACAAGTGTAAAGGGATAAAGAATATGTACATAAAGATATATGAAAGAGTGATGGTACAGAGCGGCATAGGCAAGATGCAGTAGATGGTATCGAGTACAGTATATACATATGAGATGAGTATGTAAACAAAGTGGCATAGTTTAAAGTGGCTAGTGATACATGTATTACATAAAGATGCAGTAGATGATATAGAGTACAGTATATACGTATACATATGAGATAAATGATGTAGGGTAAGTAAACATTATATTATTATTATATTAAGTAGCATTGTTTAAAGTGGCTAGTGATATATTTTACATCAATTCCCATCAATTCCCATTATTAAAGTGGCTGGAGTTGAGTCAGTGTGTTGGCAGCAGCCACTCAATGTTCGTGGTGGCTGTTTAACAGTCTGATGGCCTTGAGATAGAAGCTGTTTTTCAGTCTCTCGGTCCCAGCTTTGATGCACCTGTACTGACCTCGCCTTCTGGATGATAGCGGGGTGAACAGGCAGTGGCTCGGGTGGTTGTTGTCCTTGATGATCTTTATGGCCTTCCTGTGACATCGGGTGGTGTAGGTGTCCTGGAGGGCAGGTAGTTTGCCCCCGGTGATGCATTGTGCAGACCTCACTACCCTCTGGAGAGCCTTACGGTTGTGGGCGGAGCAGTTGCCGTACCAGGCGGTGATACAGCCCGACAGGATGCTCTCGATTGTGCATCTGTAGAAGTTTGTGAGTGCTTTTGGTGACAAGCCAAATTTCTTCAGCCTCCTGAGGTTGAAGAGGCGCTGCTGCCCCTTCTTCACGATGATGTCTGTGTGGGTGGACCAATTCAGTTTGTCTGTGATGTGTACGCCAAGGAACTTAAAACTTACTACAATCTCCACTACTGTTCCATCGATGTGGATAGGGGGGTGTTCCCTCTGCTGTTTTCTCTCCTTAGTTTTGTTGACGTTGAGTGTGAGCTTATTTTCCTGACACCACACTCCGAGGGCCCTCACCTCCTCCCTGTAGGCCATCTCGTCGTTGTTGGTAATTGTGTACAGAACCTTGCGACATGGGGCCGTGCATTTTCGTGCTGGAACATGATGTGAAGGCAGCGGATGAATGGCATGACAATGGGCCTCAGGATCTAGTCACAGTATCTCTGTGCATTCAAATTTCCAACAATACAATGCCCATACCATAACCCCACAGCCACCATGGGGCACTCTGTTCACAACGTTCACAATGTCGCCCACACCATGCCATACATGTGGTCTGTGGTTGTGAGGTCGGTAGGACGTACTGCCAAATTATCTAAAAACAACGTTGGAGGCGGCTTATGGTAGAGAAATTAACATTAAATTATCTGGCAACAGCTCTGGTGGAGATTCCTGCATTTAGCATGCCAATTGCACACTCCCTCAAAACTTGAAAACTTGAGACATCAGTGACATTGTGTTGTGACAAAATTGCACATTTTAGAGGGGCCTTTTATTGTCCCCAGCACAAGGTGTATCTGTGATCATGCTGTTTAATCAGCTTCTTGATATGCCATACCTGTCACATGGATGGATTATCGTGGTAAAGGAGAAATGCTCACCAACAGGGATGTAAACACGTGTGCACAACATTTTAGAGAAATATGCTTTTTGTGCGTATGGAACATTCCTGGGATCTTTTTATTTCAGCTCATGAAACATTAGACCAACATTTTATGTTACGTTTATATTTTTCGTTCCGTGTACAGTAGTTAGTTCACATGAAGATGTATGTAATTCATCTCTATTGACCAAAACAACAAAATCTGGAAATTCTGGAGTCCTACTTTGAGAGTAAAATACAAGAACTCTAATCTGTTGTCAACCCAAAGTTCATGACAATCACTGGATTATGTTGCATCATGCATTCCTGCTTGGACATGTTAGATGAAACAACTTGAATACCTCAGTAGTTTATTATTTATACTTCTTAATAAAGCAATAAGAATGACTTTATAAGATGATTGATCAGGGCTGGGATCCCCAACTGTAAAATGTTGTGACACCAGAGGGAAATGTTAGTCTGGAGCTCTGTAGTAGTAACACTTAGGGTAGATGTTCAGTCAGGGGGACACGTGATTTAAAATATAACCCAAGTTGTTAGATGTACTTTTATAACGTATAAGGCTGAAGCAGACAGACAGGTAGACAGAGAACAAGAAGAAGCACAGAGTGACTGCAAAGAAGATGCTGAGACAGATAGACAGCACAACAGGGAGGGAAACCAAATCTGACTCACCACCTGGATTCGGTCTTATGTAGCAACATTTGAAATTGGTCTTTTTACATTGGTAAAAAGTAGAGACTCAGAGCTACAAAACGCTATATCATACACTGCATTTTTGAGGAACAATGGGAAAGTAATTCTACTTTGAAAGTTGATAAACTTGTAAACTCACTTTTGAGAAAAGGGCCTTTGAATGTTTTGGTAGCTACTGGAGAACTCTCCTTTGTCTACACCCATTCAGCATTGTTCACACACTCTTAAGCCAGCACCACCCATCTATTTAAGGATTCACATGTGAGGTCATGTGCTAAACAGTGAGTAGTGTAGTAAAGATTAGAAGTGGTAGTAGCCAACAATATGGAACAATTCCAGGTAAACAGAAAGTGTCCAGATAAAAAATACTTAATAAATATTAGATGGCGCTTACGCAGACACACTTGTCTAAATTGATGGGCCATGTGAAAGAAATGCTATAACCCCCAGCCACGTCCAGTGGTGGAAAAGGTATTATGGTCATACTTGAGTAAATGTAATGATACCTTAATAGAAAATGACAGAAGTAAAAGTAAAAGTCACCCAGTAAAATACTACTTGAGTAAAAGTCTAAAAGTATTTGGTTTTAAAAATACTTAAGTATCAAAAGTCAAAGTATAAATCATTTCAAATTCCATATATGTAACCAGACGGCCCAATTTTCTTATTTTACTGACGGATATCCAGGGTCACACTCCAACAATAATTTACAAATGAAGCATTTGTGTTAAGCGAGTCTGCCAGATCAAATGCAGTATGGATGACCAGGGATGTTCTCTTGTTACATTTCCTGTCATAATGTAACGAGTACTTTTGGGTGTCAGGGAAAATGTATGGAGTAAAAAGTACATTGTTTTTTTTTTCGGAATGTAGTGAAGTAGAAGAATTCCAGGTAAACAGAAAGATGGGAAAATATGAATAGTAAAGTAATGTAGATACCCCCCAAAATACTTAAGTAGTACTTTAGACTGTGGTGGAGCTTGTGCATTTGTCCGCCAGGCACAATACCAGAGCACAAACTTGTTGTTGTTTTGGCCACTACAGTTATCACAATTCAGGTCCAACTGTGTTTCCCCAACACTGAAGTTGGTGAAGAAATGGTGCATGTAGTTGATGACTGCGCTGCTGCCTTTGCTGGATGACATGCCTTCATCAATCAATAGTTTACTTGTTGGGGTATTCCTGCACAGCAGACACCAAACAAGCCACATTTGCGAAGAGTTAAAAAGTAGATGGAACCTGGCTACATGGGGTCAGAAGGATCTATGTCCTTAATCAGTATAAAGGAGGAAATGTTGCTTACATGCAAAATCAAAGCTTGAAGTACTCCAAAGTGTTTTATCTTCATTCTTTATATCATTGATCTTGGCTTCATAATACAGTTTCTTCTTCTTCCTCTCCTGTTGAGTTTAGTCACATAATTTCTACATTTTCTGTAAGTCAGCCAGTCAGATGAGCAGCCACTCCTTTGGCACCATCTCTTTCAGTTATACCATTTTTCAGTTCCTCATCAATCCATGGAGCCTTAACAGTTCGAAAAATACGTTTCTTAACAGTTGCATGTTGATTAATAATTTGAAGAAGCAATTTCGTAAATGTATCACGGTCAGCATCTGGATGCTCCTTATTAATCACATCAGACCAACAAATATTTTTAACATCCACATAAGAGTCACAGCAAAATCTTTTGGATGATCTCTTGTACACAATTTTAGGCCCAGCTTTTGGAACTGTGGCTTTCCTGGATATAGCCACTATATTGTGATCACTGCATCCAATGGGTATGGATACATCTTTAGAACAAAGTTCTACAGTATTAGTAAAAATGTGATTAATACATGTGGATGATCTTGTTCCTGTAGTGTTTGTAAACACCCTGGTAGGTTGATTAATAACCTGAACCTGCAACCACACTTCAATAACACTTGATATAGGATCTTCTCTAAGCATTACAGGGATATGACTCCTCCCCAATAGCATTCCTGTCTCTTCTATAGATGTTATATCCTTGTATTGCTATTGCTGTATCATCAAATGAATTATCTAAGCGAGTCTCAGAAATGGCTAATATATTAATCTTATCTGATGTTAGCAAGTTATTGTTTTCATGAACCTTATTTCTAAGGTTACATACAGCACAGTATATTAAAATGGGCTATTTTCAGTCCTTTCCTGGGTAGCTTACCAGATATAGACATAATATAGAAAAGGTCAAACAAAGCAAGAGAAAAAATACATTCAGCAGCCCATATGTGCTGCGGGGTTGAAGATCATTTCCTATTGAGCTGACATCTGCAGTTTTCCCCTTGAATGCAGTCTCCACCAATGCAGGACATTGCCTTTACACTTCAATCGCGCTATAAAGGGGAACTTCCGCGCTACAGATTGAATTGAGCCCTGACTGAAAAAGACAATTTCAAGTGAAAACATCAAACATATTAATTCATTATTATAATTCAGAATTGTATTGTTATTACTCATGCATTGCCAAACAGCTGGCCAAGAACACTGACAAACAGGTTTGAGAACATTCTGCTATCAGGTATGACCCAGAAACACTCAAAATGTGATAGGCCCGTGGCAAAGCAGGGAAGGGTGTTGCAGGCTTTTTCGACCCACATGTGTTCTTGGGTGGAGAAGGAGAAGATGAGCATGTCATCAAGGTAGATGAAGACAAACCGGTTCTACATGTCGCAGAGAACATCATTAACCAGAGCCTGGAACACAGAAGGGGCCATTGCTGTTGCTGAGGCCAAATGGCATGACCAGATACTCGCAGTGACTGCTGGTCATGTTGAAGGCAGTTTTCCACTCGTCCCCTTCCAGGATCCACACTAAGTGGTAGGCATTCCATATGGGGAGGCAGAAGGACAGAACATTTAGAGGCAATAGGGCCAAAATGTTTATTTGTTTAGAGTCTAAAACAATGGGTGGGGGGTGTAAACTGACATATGGAATTGTTTTAAAATGGTCATACTATGGATCATTTAGCTATTTGATTTAGAATTGTAGGACCCATTTTGGTATCCCCACATTTTTTAAACAATTTGATAAAATTATACAAAAATGTACCAAAATCAGATGAATTTGAAATATATTGTCTATGTGTAAATGTATTGACCTTAATTTGACCAATTTATTCTTATCAAGATGAAAAAGAAATCACGAGAGACCTGGCCAAAATAGCAGCACATAACGTTTCATATAAAGACACGTTGACAACATAAAGACACCAACCACAACAACAAAAAAACATCAATATACACATTGAGCAGATACAATGTTTGGAGGGGTATGGTGCATCTACAGGTAGGCCCGGGACAACGCAGGGATTCATAACACCTTTATGAAACCAGCCATCACATAATGTATGAGTATTGTAGTACTCCTGTCCCTCAGACCAGTAAGGGTTTCTTCTCTCCTGGCCAATAGCAGCCAATTAGGAGTTGTACTGGCTTTGGTCTGTGAAGACAATACAAACATGTTATAATGTCTGACTATCATCATTATAAGTGATATACTCCCGTAAGTGCTTTGTGATACTACAATGTTCAAATGTCACTATGTTTTACATATTCTAATGCAGGGCTCTCCAACCCTGTTCCTGGAAGGCAACCCTCCTGTAGTTTTTCGCGCCATCCCGGTTCCTGGAGAGCTACCCTCCTGTAGGTTTTCACGCCAACACTGTTCCTGGAGTGCTACCCTCCTGTAGGTTTTCAATCCACATCTGTTCCTGGAGAGCTACCCTCCTGTAGGTTCATACCAGGACTCTACAACCCTTTTCCAGGTGAGCAACCCTCATGTACTGTAGGTTTACACCAATACTCTCCATCCCTGTTCCTGGAGAGCTACACTCCTGTAGGTTTTCACTCCAACCCTGTTCCTGGAGAGCTACCCTCCTGTAGGTTTTCACTCAAACACTGGTCCTGGAGAGCTACCTTCCTGTAGGTTTTCACTCCAACCCCAGTTGTAACTAACCTGATTTATCTTATAAACCGGTGAATGATTAGAATCAGGTGTGCTAGATTAGGGTTGGAATGAAAAGCTACAGGATGGTAGTTCTCTAGGAACAGGGTTGGAGAGTCCTCTTCTAATGAGACTATGGTGCATTGTTTTATGGAGAATAGCTGTGTGTTGATAGGTTTGATCAATCAGCTCTGTTAGCTAATTGAGCTCATAATGTGGCCAACTGCATGCTGTCACTGGATGCTTTACTCTGGAAAAGAAAGTGAAACAAGTTCATGTGTTAAAATATATATTCTGCATTCCAATATAGGAGAGATATGTTGTCATAACAAGAAAAAGCATCAATGCACACCATTATGCATATTATTAACTCATCGGCCAGTTTATTAGGCACCTCCATCTAGTTCCGGGCTGGATCCCCCCTTTGCCTCCAACACAGCCTGACTTCTTTGGGGCATGGATTCTACAAGTCGGAGTCATTCCACAGGGATGTTGGTCCATGCTGACGCAATGGCATCACGCAGTTGCTGCAGATTGGACAGCGGTTCTCCACCGCCACCAGCCTGTACCGTTGACACCAGACAGGATGGGTCCATGGACTCATGCTGCTTACGATAGTGTAATGTTAGAATATGAAAAATAAAATAGTCACCTTTAGTCTTGTGAGTCAACTCACAACTTACTAGTTAACAAAAAATCATGTGTCATAAACGATATATTCACCCCACCCAGTATTGTAATCAAAATTGACCAGAAGGCATGTAGTCCTTGGCTCAGACAGTTTAGTAGTGTGGGCTCAATAGCATCTCATTAGTGTGCAAGATTTTGAAAATCAGCTGTACATGTGATGGAAGAGTGCACTGCACATGCAGAGGGTTGTAATTCCATTGAATTTGGGATAGTTTAACCAAAATATGCCAGAAGACCTAGAATTGCCTTATGTGTGCCCCACAAAAACGTTCACTGTTGTAAGCTCACCTTTTTGATGAATTTAAGCAAAATTCCCCAAATTCCCAGGCTTAACTTCCCATGGACAATTTTCTGGAAAGTTTCTGATCCTTTGCAACCCTAGATGTCATGCATGTCTTCTTCTAAAGACAGGTGTAGGAGAGGCAGACAGAAACAATCATACACTGTTATTGACTGATGGTTAACTGACAGATGGCAGCACTGTCTGCTATCTCTAACATTTCATGTGAATGTTTCATAACTCTAAAACACACCTGTGTGTGGAGATATATCTCTCTCCTATCTGGCTAGAGAAACAGATACTTGTCACGCCCTGACCTGAGAGAGCTGATGGGGAGATTGGAGGAGAGAGCTATGAGAGAGCTGCTGTGTTGGTGCATGAGGCACCATGCACAGTTTGATGTCACCTGAGTCAGCTCTCCATACTCATCCTGAGGTGCGTGCTAGCCGTCTGGTGAAGGCTGTGCCAGCCACACGCACCAGGCCTCCTGTGTGCCTCCCCAGCCCTGCACGTCTTGTGCCAGCTCGGCGCTCCAGACCTCCAGTGCGCCTCCACAGCCCGGTGAGTCCTGTGCCGGGCTAAAGTGGGCATGCAGCCAAGAGGAGCGGTGCAAGTGCCAAGCACCAGAGCTCCAGTGCTCCCCCACAGCCCAGTTTGACCTGTGCCTGCGCTCTGGAGGTGCCGGGCTAGAGTGGGCATTCAGCCTGGAGGAGTGGTGCCAAGGCTACGTACCAGATCTCCAGTGCTCCCACACAGCCCGGTTCATCCTGTGCCTCCTCCAAGGACCAGGCCTCCAGTAGGTCTCCACAGCCTGGTTCATCCTGTGCCTCCTCCACGGACCAGGCCTCCAGTAGGTCTCCCCAGCCTGGTTCATCCTGTGCCTCCTCCACGGACCAGGCCTCCAGTAGTTCTCCCCAGCCTGGTTCATCCCGTGCCTCCTCCACGGACCAGGCCTCCAGTAGGTCTCCCCAGCCTGGTGAGTCTGGTGCCTGCTCCACGGGCCAGTCCGGGGCACGCAGCGAGGGTGCCCAGTCCGGGGCCCGCAGCGAGGGTGCCCAGTCCGGGGCCCGCAGCGAGGGTGCCCAGTCCGGGGCCCGCAGCGAGGGTGCCCAGTCCGGGGCCTGCAACGAGGGTGCCCAGTCTGGGGCCCGCAACGAGGGTGCCCAGTCCAGGGCCCGCAACGAGGGTGCCCAGTTCGGGGCCCGCAGAGAGGGGCGAGGGTCCCCGCACCAGAGGCACCACCAAAGTGGGGTGAGCCAGATGGGGAGCGGGGTCTACGTCCTAAATAGAGCCACCACCACGGATAGATGCCCACCCGGACACTACCCTATAGGTTCAGGTTTTGCGGCTGGAGTCCACACCTTTGCGGGGGGTTGTACTGTCACGCCCTGACCTGAGAGAGCCTTTTTATGTCTCTATTTTGGGTGTGATTTGTTTTCTAGGTTTTTGTGCTTCTATGTTTTGGCCGGGTATGGTTCTCAATCAGGGGCAGCTGTCTCTCGTTGTCTCTGAATGGGAATCATACTTAGGCAGCCTTCTTTCCCTGTTGTATTTGTGGGTAGTTGACTTTGTTAGTGGCACTATAGCCCTCTTAAGCTTCACGGTCGTTGTGTATTGTTTATTGTTTTGTTGGCGACATTAGAAATAAAGTCATGTACGCTCACTACGCTGCGCTTTGGTCCACTTATTCCTTCCAGGAAGACGGCCGTGACAATTAGAACAGTTTCCCACAACCTGCCTGCCTGCTGAATAGAATGGAATGGAGATATATCTGTCTGTCACTGAGCTTTACCATCATAACAATAGGAAAGTCCAACCCAGATCCAGAAAGTATCACCTAAGTTCATGTTCTCACTAGAGTGTTGAGCCTGTTTGACTACTTTATGGAGCAGAAGAATGATTGGTATTGCTTTTAGGGGGTAATATTTAGATCGGACCAAAAAAAACAGTACTTTTGTCTCAGACACAAAGTTCAACAAAGGCCCCAATAGGTGCTGCATATTGGTCAAAATCTAGGAAGGGAATAAGACATACATTATTTATCTCTATTAAATAGTAAAATGTGATGAGACACACTTAGAAACCTTGCCTTAAAAATAATGATTTAAAACACAGTACACTACACACACACACACACACACACACACACACACACACAGGAATGAGGATATGCTAAAAACTCTGTCATGCAAAACTTTTAACCCCAATCCATTTTATAGACCAATAATATGCGTAACATGATCTAAATGGTGTTTCAACGTTGTACAAGGAAGAAAAGAACAACAAGTGTTCTGATGTGTATCCAGTCTAGGCCATCAGGCTTCTCTACCCACTGTGCAGACTAAGAGAGCAGTGCACTGATTCACAACATGTTAACAGATTGCAAAGGAATACCTGACCCATACAAGAACAATACACAACAGAGACAAATGAAACGAGAATAATGAAAGAGACAAATTAAAGTATTTCAAAAGCACCACGTCTTCCCTTCAAAGAAAATAGTTTTTAGGCTTGATGATGATACACTATCAGCAAAACTATCAAAATTAGGGAACACAGACAGACAAAAGATTCATTATTTTCTATCTTTCTTTCTTGGATTTTTTTGGGGGGGAGCCTGGTTGCCCTTGGCATCCATGAATGCACACCACTGATAGGAATTTTAAAAGATATACACTAAACAAAACACCAATTACATGAATATGCCAAAATCCAGATGAATTCGAAATTCCCATTTGTTTATATTTTTTATTTTACCAAATTATTCTCATTGAGATAAAAAATTATTAAGAGAAAGACTTGGCCAAAATAGCAGCACATAACATTTTATACAAAGACACATTGACAACATAAAACACCAATCACAACAATATAAAAACATCAATATACACATTGAGCAGACAAGATGCTTTGGTTGGGGTGTAGTGCATCTACAGGTAGGGCCGGGACAACACATTGAGCAGACAAGATGCTTTGGTTGGGGTGTAGTGCATCTACAGGTAGGGCCGGGACAACACATTGACAGTCCCCCCACATTGAGCAGACAAGATGCTTTGGTAGGGGTGTAGTGCATCTACAGGTAGGGCCGGGACAACACATTGACAGTCCCCCCACATTGAGCAGACAAGATGCTTTGGTAGGGGTGTAGTGCATCTACAGGTAGGGCCGGGACAACACATTGACAGTCCCCCCACATTGAGCAGACAAGATGCTTTGGTTGGGGTGTAGTGCATCTACAGGTAGGGCCGGGACAACACATTGACAGTCCCCCCACATTGAGCAGACAAGATGCTTTGGTAGGGGTGTAGTGCATCTACAGGTAGGGCCGGGACAACACATTGACAGTCCCCCCACATTGAGCAGACAAGATGCTTTGGTTGGGGTGTAGTGCATCTACAGGTAGGGCCGGGACAACACATTGACAGTCCCCCCACATTGAGCAGACAAGATGCTTTGGTTGGGGTGTAGTGCATCTACAGGTAGGGCCGGGACAACACATTGACAGTCCCCCCACATTGAGCAGACAAGATGCTTTGGTTGGGGTGTAGTGCATCTACAGGTAGGGCCGGGACAACACATTGACAGTCCCCCCACATTGAGCAGACAAGATGCTTTGGTTGGGGTGTAGTGCATCTACAGGTAGGGCCGGGACAACACATTGACAGTCCCCCCACATTGAGCAGACAAGATGCTTTGGTTGGGGTGTAGTGCATCTACAGGTAGGGCCGGGACAACACATTGAGCAGACAAGATGCTTTGGTTGGGGTGTAGTGCATCTACAGGTAGGGCCGGGACAACACATTGAGCAGACAAGATGCTTTGGTTGGGGTGTAGTGCATCTACAGGTAGGGCCGGGACAACACATTGAGCAGACAAGATGCTTTGGTTGGGGTGTAGTGCATCTACAGGTAGGGCCGGGACAACACATTGAGCAGACAAGATGCTTTGGTTGGGGTGTAGTGCATCTACAGGTAGGGCCGGGACAACACATTGACAGTCCCCCCACATTGAGCAGACAAGATGCTTTGGTAGGGGTGTAGTGCATCTACAGGTAGGGCCGGGACAACACATTGACAGTCCCCCCACATTGAGCAGACAAGATGCTTTGGTAGGGGTGTAGTGCATCTACAGGTAGGGCCGGGACAACACATTGACAGTCCCCCCACATTGAGCAGACAAGATGCTTTGGTTGGGGTGTAGTGCATCTACAGGTAGGGCCGGGACAACACATTGACAGTCCCCCCACATTGAGCAGACAAGATGCTTTGGTAGGGGTGTAGTGCATCTACAGGTAGGGCCGGGACAACACATTGACAGTCCCCCCACATTGAGCAGACAAGATGCTTTGGTTGGGGTGTAGTGCATCTACAGGTAGGGCCGGGACAACACATTGACAGTCCCCCCACATTGAGCAGACAAGATGCTTTGGTTGGGGTGTAGTGCATCTACAGGTAGGGCCGGGACAACACATTGACAGTCCCCCCACATTGAGCAGACAAGATGCTTTGGTTGGGGTGTAGTGCATCTACAGGTAGGGCCGGGACAACACATTGACAGTCCCCCCACATTGAGCAGACAAGATGCTTTGGTTGGGGTGTAGTGCATCTACAGGTAGGGCCGGGACAACACATTGACAGTCCCCCCACATTGAGCAGACAAGATGCTTTGGTTGGGGTGTAGTGCATCTACAGGTAGGGCCGGGACAACACATTGAGCAGACAAGATGCTTTGGTTGGGGTGTAGTGCATCTACAGGTAGGGCCGGGACAACACATTGAGCAGACAAGATGCTTTGGTTGGGGTGTAGTGCATCTACAGGTAGGGCCGGGACAACACATTGAGCAGACAAGATGCTTTGGTTGGGGTGTAGTGCATCTACAGGTAGGGCCGGGACAACACATTGAGCAGACAAGATGCTTTGGTTGGGGTGTAGTGCATCTACAGGTAGGGCCGGGACAACACATTGACAGTCCCCCCACATTGAGCAGACAAGATGCTTTGGTAGGGGTGTAGTGCATCTACAGGTAGGGCCGGGACAACACATTGACAGTCCCCCCACATTGAGCAGACAAGATGCTTTGGTTGGGGTGTAGTGCATCTACAGGTAGGGCCGGGACAACACATTGACAGTCCCCCCACATTGAGCAGACAAGATGCTTTGGTAGGGGTGTAGTGCATCTACAGGTAGGGCCGGGACAACACATTGACAGTCCCCCCACATTGAGCAGACAAGATGCTTTGGTAGGGGTGTAGTGCATCTACAGGTAGGGCCGGGACAACACATTGACAGTCCCCCCACATTGAGCAGACAAGATGCTTTGGTTGGGGTGTAGTGCATCTACAGGTAGGGCCGGGACAACACATTGACAGTCCCCCCACATTGAGCAGACAAGATGCTTTGGTAGGGGTGTAGTGCATCTACAGGTAGGGCCGGGACAACACATTGACAGTCCCCCCACATTGAGCAGACAAGATGCTTTGGTTGGGGTGTAGTGCATCTACAGGTAGGGCCGGGACAACACATTGACAGTCCCCCCACATTGAGCAGACAAGATGCTTTGGTTGGGGTGTAGTGCATCTACAGGTAGGGCCGGGACAACACATTGACAGTCCCCCCACATTGAGCAGACAAGATGCTTTGGTTGGGGTGTAGTGCATCTACAGGTAGGGCCGGGACAACACATTGACAGTCCCCCCACATTGAGCAGACAAGATGCTTTGGTTGGGGTGTAGTGCATCTACAGGTAGGGCCGGGACAACACATTGACAGTCCCCCCACATTGAGCAGACAAGATGCTTTGGTTGGGGTGTAGTGCATCTACAGGTAGGGCCGGGACAACACATTGAGCAGACAAGATGCTTTGGTTGGGGTGTAGTGCATCTACAGGTAGGGCCGGGACAACACATTGAGCAGACAAGATGCTTTGGTTGGGGTGTAGTGCATCTACAGGTAGGGCCGGGACAACACATTGAGCAGACAAGATGCTTTGGTTGGGGTGTAGTGCATCTACAGGTAGGGCCGGGACAACACATTGAGCAGACAAGATGCTTTGGTTGGGGTGTAGTGCATCTACAGGTAGGGCCGGGACAACACATTGACAGTCCCCCCACATTGAGCAGACAAGATGCTTTGGTAGGGGTGTAGTGCATCTACAGGTAGGGCCGGGACAACACATTGACAGTCCCCCCACATTGAGCAGACAAGATGCTTTGGTTGGGGTGTAGTGCATCTACAGGTAGGGCCGGGACAACACATTGACAGTCCCCCCACATTGAGCAGACAAGATGCTTTGGTAGGGGTGTAGTGCATCTACAGGTAGGGCCGGGACAACACATTGACAGTCCCCCCACATTGAGCAGACAAGATGCTTTGGTAGGGGTGTAGTGCATCTACAGGTAGGGCCGGGACAACACATTGACAGTCCCCCCACATTGAGCAGACAAGATGCTTTGGTTGGGGTGTAGTGCATCTACAGGTAGGGCCGGGACAACACATTGACAGTCCCCCCACATTGAGCAGACAAGATGCTTTGGTTGGGGTGTAGTGCATCTACAGGTAGGGCCGGGACAACACATTGACAGTCCCCCCACATTGAGCAGACAAGATGCTTTGGTTGGGGTGTAGTGCATCTACAGGTAGGGCCGGGACAACACATTGACAGTCCCCCCACATTGACAGTCGGTGATCAGGTTTACCACTGTTGTGTCCTCAGCAAACTTAATGATGGTGTTGGAGTCATGTTTTGCCACACAGTCGTGGGTGAACAGGGAGTACAGGAGGGGACTAAGTACACACCCCTGAGGGGCCCCAGTGTTAAGGATCAGCGTGGCAGACATATTATTGCCTACTCTTACCACCTATAAGTTTGCCTGCATTAAAGTCCCAGAACACTAGGAGCGCCACTTCTGGGTGAGCATTTTCTTCTTTACTTATGGCCTTATAGAGTTGGTTGAGAGCTGTCTTAGTGCCAGCTTTGTTCTGTGGTGGTATATAGATGGCTACAAATAATATAGATGAGAACTCTCTTGGTAGATAGTGTGGTCTACAGCTTATCATAAGGTATCATAAGAACAGCTTCTCTGTTCTGCCGGTGCATGGAAAATCCCTCCAGCTCTATATTATCCGTATCATCATTTAGCCATGTCTCGGTGAAACATATTGATATACTGTATGTTACATACATATATGATATTACAGTTTTTACAGTTTTTTCCAACTGCTTACACAAGTTTTCAAAACTGTCTCCTTTTTTTCAAAACTCTACACACAATTCCCAAAACTGCACACACAAAATGCTAAATGCCTCACATCTCCTTCAAAATGTAACACTGCATTCAAAATGCCATAAACACATGTCAGAATGAAGCATTTGCATCAAATGGCAAACACTGCTTTCATAATAGTACATTTTTGGATATACCATGTAAACACTGTTGTTCTAAATCTAAAGCTCTTTGGTCTTTCATAGGCTTATATCTACATTTCAATACAATGGGGGGGGGGGGGGGGGGGATCACCAGTGCTAAGCTACGCTACATCGCTTCTCCGGCCTGAGTCTGGCCACGATACTTCGTCCACATCACAGGATACGTTTTCTCTTGCCAAACATCGAGGGAAGTATCTCCTAGCATGGCGTATCCAACCTTGGACAGAGGCAACCACATAGACCATATTTATAATTGCAGTCTCTTGTACATCTGTAAACAAGCGTCCTCGTCCTCCATGATGTCTTTGCCTTTCCACTCTGTATAGAATTCAAACACAGTATGTGTTCAGCATACTGTACAAAAAAATGTAGTACAGCAACCTCATTCATTCAATGCAATGCAGTAAATGGATGGCTGAGAGTTACAAATGTTTATGCAATACTATGCAGTCGTACGTATTTTACAGTACATTGCTGTAATGCTAAAATAGTCATTAGATAGTTGCATATCCTTGTTATATCCTTGTATTGCTATTGCTGTATCATCAAATGAATTATCTAAGTGAGTCTCAGAAATGGCTAATATATTAATCTTATCTGATGTTAGCAAGTTATTGTTTTCATGAACCTTATTTCTAAGGCTACATACAGCACAGTATATTACAGTTTTTTTTCGATTGCTAAACGACAGTGGGCACAACTGGAGTCACATGTGCAAAACTCTAACTACAGTCTGCACTACCAACAGTCACCTGAGCTAAACAGTTCACATCACCTGCAAAACTCATTCCAAGCAACACAACTCTTCACACATGGCTCAAAACACGCTCAGTGCAGCCAAACACTAAGCACAACCCTCACTGAGATAACACACACTGTCACTCAGAACACACTGAGAGTAAAAACACTAGCATCAAACACCAATACAGAAAATACTAACTTTTCATCTTTACAGTTTGAACAATTTCAGTGATTTTCTTCAAAGAAAAGAGTGACGTTCTTTCACATGATTTATTAAAATTTTTAGAACATAACAATTCTTTAAGGTAAATGAAAATTAGCAGTTTGCTTCAATAGTCTGTAGTAATTTACGGAATTACAGTAATGAGAAAAAAAAGGTAGAAACTAAAAGTACATACTGTAATTCGAACAAATAATTGAGGGGCTAATCCTGCCTCTCTCTAGCATCAGGCCACAGGTTTTCTTCAACATGTGATGTGATATCTAATGTTTTCTCTTGCCATGCACCTGGGGAAGAACCTTTTGGAGTGCCTTATCCATCCCTGGCAGTCCTCTGGACTCGTGTCCTCACATCCGGCACGCATGGCTTCCAAAAGCGACATTTGGTCATGTGGGTGGTGAACAAACACTTTCCACCTCCAGGCAGAGAAAAACTCCTCTATTGGATTGAGGATGGGTGAATATGCAGGCAGGTACAAAACCATACATCTGTGATGTGCTGCAAACCAATCTGTGACAGCTGCAGAGTGGTGAAAAGCAATGTTATCGCAAACTATGACAAAAACTTAACTTTTCTTACTGGCTCCCCCTGTTCTGCTGGCACTAGCTGAGCATAGAGCTGTTCTAGGAAAGCTATAAGCCTTTCTGTGTTGTATGGGCCAATGAGTGGTGTGTTGAGAAGCAAACCATCATTGGCCATTGCAGCACACATGGTGATATTTCCCCCCCTTTGGCCTGGAACCTCCACAGTGGCCCTTTGACCTATAACATTCCTTCCTCTGCGCTGTGTTTTGGCAAGGTTAAATCCAGCTTCATCGATAAATACAAATGAATGTGGTCTTTCCAGTGCTTCCACCTCCATTACTCTCTGAAAAACAGTAAGTGCACAGTTTTACTGTAGAAATGCTAGTGTTTTTTTTTACTGTAAATATTTTGTATAGCTGTGTACGTAACCTCAGACGTCTTACCTGGACATATTGGTACCTTTGCTCTTTTACCCGTTCACTGTTTCTCTCGAACGGTACAGTGTATAACTGTTTCATTGTAACTTGGTGTTTCTTTAGGACTCGAGCAATAGTTGTTGTGCTGACAGAATTAACATTTTCAAATATATCATTATCAGCCAGCACTCTATCTTGAATCTCCCGCAGTTTTATTGCATTGTTGACAACAATCATGTCAACAATAGCATTTTCCTGCGCATCTGAAAATATTTTTCCTCTTCCCCCTGTTGGGGGCAGCCTTTGGGTCCTGTTGTAAAAATATATTTTACAGTCAAACTTACTGTAATATATATCTGTGTAAATATTCTATAATTGCAATACAAAATAGATTCCTGTAATGTTTTCATTTACTGTAAGGATGTAACTCTCACCTGTTTGCATGATGGAAAATTTGCATTACAGATGCCACTGTGGATCTTTGCAGATTGGGTTGCACCCTCAACCCTGCCTCTCTCAATGAGAGACCATGGTTCACGACATGGTCTATAAGTGTAGCCCTTATTTCATCTGAAATAACAGCTCTTTGTCTTCTTTGTCTTTCTCCACGCATCCGCCCTCTCCCTGCCACCCTTCTCCCTCCACGAACCCATCTTCCTTGTTCCATTTCCAAAATGAGTCTTTCTGAGCTCTACCTATATATACTGTAATATGTGTGTGTGTTCACTAACAACTCTAAAACAAGACGCCTGCTTAGCCTTTCAGCTGAAATTGCAATCAGCAGTGTTTGAAAGGCACAAGGCTGAAATCTATTCCGTTTTGAATGTGTGGTTCACAGTTTTGACAGCAGTGTGTTAGCATTTGAACAAAGTGCTGTAAATCCACAGTGTTGTGCAGGTTGTGGTTAAAGTCATGGGATAAGTGTGTAGAGTTTTGAAAACTGTGTTCAAGCAATGAAAAACAAACTAGAGTTTGGTCCACATGAACTGCTGCTGTGCAGACTGTAGTTAGAGTTTTGCACATGTGACTGCAGTTGTGTCCACTGTCATTTAGCAATCGAAAAAAACTGTAAAATGGGCTATTTTCAGCCCTTTCCTGGGTAGCTTATCAGAGATAGACATAATATAGAAAAGATCAAACAACGCAATAGAAAAAATACATTCAGCAGCACATTAATCAGTTTGTGTGTGAGTAAGTGTGTGTGTGTGTGTGTGTGTGTGTGTGTGTGTGTGTGTGTGTGTGTGTGTGTGTGTGTGTGTGTGTGTGTGTGTGTGTGTGTGAGTAAGTGTGTGTGTGTGTGTGTGTGTGTGTGTGTGTGTGTGTGTGTGTGTGTGTGTGTGTGTGTGTGTGTGTGTGTGTGTGTGAGTAAGTGTGTGTGTGTGTGTGTGTGTGTGTGTGTGTGTGTGTGTGTGTGCTGCGGGGTTGAAGATAATTTCCTATTGAGCTGACATATGCAGTTTTCCCTTGAAAGCAGTCGCCACCAACACGAGAACATTGCCTTTACATTTCAATCGCGCTATAAAGGGGAACTTCCACGATACAGATTGAATTGAGCCCTGACTGAAAAAGACCATTTGAAGTGAAAACATCAAACATATTAATTAATTATTATAATTCAGAATTGTATTGTTATTACTCATGCATTGCCAAACAGCTGGCCAAGAACACTGACAAACAGGTTTGAGAACATTCTGCTATCAGGTATGACTCAGATGCAGAAATGGTAAAAAAAAAAAAAAAACAGGGAACACTCAAAAGGTGATAGGCCCGTGGCAGGGCAGGGAAGGGTGTTGCAGGCGTTTTTGACCCACATGTGCTCTTGGGTGGAGCAGGAGAGGACGAGGATGTCATCGAGATAGATGAAGACAAACCGGTTCTACATGTCGCAGAGAACATCATTAACCAGAGCCTGGAGCACAGCAGGGGCGTTGCTGAGGCCACATGGCATGACCAGTTACTCGCAGTGACCGCTGGTCATATTGAAGGCAGTTTTCCACTTGTCCCCTTCCTGTATCAATACTATAAGTGGGAGGCAGAAGGACGGATGAACCCAGCAGCTAGGGAGTCCTCAATGTAGGTCTCCATAGCCTTACAAATAGTCCCAATACCACAGTAACCTGAGGACACTTAATGAGTAGGAACTGGGTCATCTCTCTGTAGTTCCCTGACACATGTAGGTTGATGGTACTGTGGGTGACCCGGCCAATAGAGCATCCGTCTAGTGCTCTAACGTCCATGGGAATGGAGAGGGGCTGAGTGGGGATACCCAGCTCGGAAGCCAGGGTAGCGTCCGTAAAGCTCCAGAGTCAATGTGTACCCAGAGAGATTTCGAATGGTTCCCCCACAGCAATATGGCATGAAAAGGAATGCGATTAAGGGGAGAGGAAAAGTTCTCCGTATGGCCCACCAGAGCCTTTTAGTGGACAGGTGGAGACGAAATGACCGGTAGACCCGCAATACAGGCAACTCTTAGTGTGAAGCCTGTATAGCCGTTCAGCTGGAGACAGCCTAGCTCTGCCTAGTTACATGGGCTCGGGAAGAGATAAATCATCAGTCTTCGGAGGCTCTCGTGGGAACTCAGGTAACCAACAGAGCCGTCGGGGACTTCCAGTATACCTCGGAGGCAAAGTGGAATCGACTCTCCTCTCCTTCCTTCGTTCCCATAGTCATACATCCTAATGGTCAAGGCGATGAGCGATTTGAAATACATCGGTAGTTACTGGGCTGCAAGCTCGCCCTTTACTTCCTCCGATACTCCGTATAGGAACGTGTCGAATAGCGCTTCCAGGTTCCAAGCACTCTTAGCTGCTAACGTGTGGAAATCTACTGTGTAGTCTGCCACACTTCGGTATCTTGACGTAGCTGGAGCAGCTTGCAAGCATCCTCTCTCCCTGAGAACGGAGAATCAAACCCCATCCGAACTTGCTCCACAAACTCCTCCAGACTGACGCAGACGGTGGATTGTTGCTCCCACACCGCTGGGGCACAGGCGAGTGCCCTCCCAGACATCACCGTAATGATGTACTCTATCCTCGAGCCGTCTGAGGGAAACGAAGAAGGCTGCAGCTCAAAAATGAGGAAGCACTGGGATAGAAAAGTCTGGCAGGTTCCGGAATCTCCATCGTACCACTCCGGAGGAGGTAAGCAGGGTTCTCGTGACACTAGGGTGACCGGGGAAGCGGCGCTGCTAATAGCCAAGTTACTGAGGGACGTGGAGGTTACCGTTGTGGTAGGCTATACAAAAACAACGATTTTACCTGTCAGGTTAACCACTGTTTCCTGGGGGGAATAAAATAAAATAAACATTTGAATTGTGAAATGTGACTTCACAAACCATTCTTGAACGTGAAATGTTATAAAACAGCTTTAAAAAGTTGAATCTACTTGTTTCCTACAATCACTCCTGCAGTGCTAAGCTACTGCCAAATAGATGTCGGATCATTGAATTAAAATTTAGAGGCAATAGGGCTAGAATGTTTATTTCTTTAGAGTCTAAGACAATGGGTGGGGGGTGTAAGCTGACATATGGAATTGTTTTAAGATGGTCATATGGATCATTTAGCTAGTTGATTTAGAATTTTAGGACCCTTTATGTATCCCCACATTTTTTAAATAATTATTTGATAAAATATTCATTTTGGCTGCCAAAGCCTATAGAAACGCATTCACAAATGTCAAAAAACAGTCAAAAAGTCAAAAAATATATAATAAGAATCAAGGTTTTGAAGTGTCTGTCCTAAATCTAGGAGATATAAAAAATCTCAGGAAATAAACAAATACACAGATGTAACCCCTTTTCTATGTAGGCACAAAACGACCTTCATACTGTATTTCCATTTGTTTTTTAAACCGGTACCGGTTACCTTTAGATGAGTCCCGTGACACTTGTGGTGTTATAGAGCAAAACGGAGAACACCATCGTGTTCGTGAGAATCTCAACCTTTCCACAGTGGGGTCCCAATAGTTTGTAGCCCAAACAGTTCGGACTCTACCAAACAGAAGTTGGCATATTAATGGTAGCGACTTCAGATGAGTCTTCTGCCACTTATGTGGGTCGTAGAGGAAAACGTGTTTATCAGGATGCTTTACTGTTGGCATGACACAGGACTGATGGTAGCACTCACCTTGTCTTCTCCGGACAAACCTTTTTCCGGATGCCCCAAAGAATCGGAAAGGGGATTCATCAGAGAAAATGACTTTACCCCGGACCTCAGCAGTCCAATTCCTGTAACTTTTGCAGAATATCAGTCTGTCCCTGATGTTTTTCCTGGAGAGAAGTGGCTTCTTTGCTGCCCTTCTTGACACCAGGCCATCCTCCAAAAGTCTTCGTCTCACTGTGCGTGCAGATGCACTCACACCTGCCTGCAACCATTCCTGAGCAAGCTCTGTACTGGTGGTGCCCCAATCCCGCAACTCAATCAACTTTAGGAGACAGTCCTGGCGCTTGCTGGACTTTCTTGGGCGCTCTGAAGCCTTCTTCACAACAATTGAACCGCTCTCCTTGAAGTTCTTGATGATCCGATAAATTGTTGATTTAAGTGAAATCTTACTGGCAGCAATATCCTTGCCTGTGAAGCCCTTTTTGTGCAAAGCAATGATGACGGCAAGTGCTTCCTTGCAGGTAACCATGGTTGACAGAGGAAGAACAATGATTCCAAGCACCACCCTCCTTTTGAAACTTCCAGTCTGTTATTTGAACTCAATCAGCATGACAGAGTGATCTCCAACCTTGTACTCGTCAACACTCACAACTGTGTTAACGAGAGAATCACTGACATGATGTCAGCTGGTCCTTTTGTGGCAAGGCTGAAATGCATTGGAAATGTTTTTTGGAGATTAAGTTCATTTGCATGGCAAAGAGGGACTTTGTAATTAATTGCAATTCATCTGATCACTCTTCATAACATTCTGGAGTATATGCAAATTGCCATCATACAAACTGAGGCAGCAGACTTTGTGAAAATTAATATTTGATTCAGTACATGTATTTGAGTTTAATTCTAGCAGGCCAGATGAGATACTACATTTTCTGTCTCTATTAATATCTGAACTATGCTGCAGTCTGTTACAACACTCACATAGTCTTATCCAGAGCGACCAACAGTTAGTGCATTCATCTTAAGATAGCTAGGAGGGATAACCAAATATCACAAAGTCATAGTAAGTACAACTGCTCCTCAGGAAAGCAGCTATCAGCTATTTAATCACTGGGAAACAAGCTGATTTGAGGTTTTAGCCCAACCCATCTACTGTACCAGTTAAGTTTCCTATAATAAACAGACATTGACGTGAAGACGGAGAAATGCAGTAGTTCCTGATGATCTCATGACAACAGAGAAGTATACTTAGACTTTGCCATTGGTAATATTTTATTTGAAGTGGGTCTCACATATTATTAGGGATTCATAACACCTTTATGAAACCAGCCATCACATAATGTATGAGTATTGCAGTACTCCTGTCCCTCAGACCAGTAAGGGTTTCTTTTCTCCTTTCCCACAGCAGCCAATTAGGAGTTGTACTGGCTTTGGTCTGTGAAGACAATACAAACATGTTATAATGTCTGACTATCATCATTATAAGTGATATACTCCCGTAAGTGCTTTGTGACATGCAACTACAATTGTCAAATGTCACTATTTTTTACATATTCTAATGCAGGGCACTCCAACCCTGTTCCTGGAGAGCTACCCTCCTGTAGGTTTATACCAGGACTCTCCATCCCTGTTCCAGGAGAGCTACCCTCCTGTAGTTTTTCACTCAAACTATGTTCCTGGAGAGCTACCCTCCTGTAGGTTTATACCAGGACTCTCCATCCCTGTTCCAGGAGAGCTACCCTCCTGTAGTTTTTCACTCAAACTATGTTCCTGGAGAGCTACCCTCCTGTAGTTTTTCACTCAAACTATGTTCCTGGAGAGCTACCCTCCTGTAGTTTTTTCACTCAAACTATGTTCCTGGAGAGACACCCTCCTGTAGGGTTTCACTCCAACCCTGTTCCTGGAGAGCTAACCTCCTGTAGGTTTTCACTTCAACCCCAGTTGTAACTAATCTGATTTATCTTATTAACCAGTGAATTATTTGAATCAGATTTAGCTAGAATAGGATTGGAATGAAAAGCTACAGGATGGTAACTCTCTAGGAACAGGGTTGGAGAGCCCTCTTCTAATGAGACTATGGTGCATTATTTTATTGAGAATAGTTGTGTATTGATAGGCTTGATGAATCAGCTCTGTTAGCAGAACTAATTGAGCCCATAAATGTGGCCAACTGCATGCTGTCACTGGATGCTTTACTCTGGAAAATAAAACAATACAATGTATTCTGCATTCCAATATAGGAGATATGTTGTCATAACAAGAAAAAAAGCATCATACCATTATGCATATTATTAACTAATTATGAACTCATCAGCCAGTTTAATAGGCATCCCCATCCAGTCCCGGGTTGGATCCCCCCTTTGCCTCCACAACAGCCTGACTTCTTTGGGGCATGGATTCTACAAGTCGGAGACATTCCACAGGGATCTTGGTCCATGCTGACACAATGGTATCACACAGTTGCTGCAGATTGGAAAGCGGTTCTCCACCGCCACCAGCCTGTACCGTTGACACCAGACAGGATGGATCCATGGACTCATGCTGCTTACGATAGTGTAATGTTAGAATATGAAAAATGAAATAGTCACCTTTAGTCTTGTGAGTCAACTCTGATGATGAGTCTGTAGCTGCTCTTCTATTTGAGATGAGAATGAGTTATGATTATAACTCCACGTATGTATATTCTTAAAGTAATTCTACGTACTATTGCACCCTGTCTCGTAAACCCTCCTATCTGTAGATGTACAGTACCTACAAGATTCCCAAAACAATATTTTTAACTGTCTTACATGAACCATCTACTGGTTTGACATCTTTTGGCAGGATTATCTTAGCCAACCCCAGTTAAACTTATTGGCTAACTAGTCTCAAGAAAAACATGACATTCAGCATCTGACAACACATTATCTAGTCATCAATCAAAGAAGAAGACAGATGATTGTAACTCTTTCAATTTCACCTGGTTGTTCGCTATAAAAACACATGTACCAGGAACTGCCATTACTTCCTCAAGCCTTTCCTGATGAGCAAATGATGTCACTAGGGTTGCACCTTTTGGGTTATATTCAGAGGTGGAAACTTTCCGTGGGAATTAACAGGAATATATGGGAATTAACGGAAATATATGCAAATGAATTAGCATTGGATATATTTACCATATCATATGGAGACAGAAACATCGACCTTTTACCTTATGATAAGTAGACATAATTGCAAATTATAAAATATTTCCAATAAAAATTTTAAAAATAATTTAGTTACGAATTGAACTTTAATTAAATGAGTTGACTCTTCACATGGGATGATTTCACTGAACAACAAAAGAAAGGGAATATTGAATGATCCCCAATGAACCATCAACTCTCCCAAAACCGTTTTCAACATACATCTGTAAAATGATAGTCTTGAAACTGAAGCTTTGGTTGTCTTCCTCTCAGGCTTCCATGTCTTCTCCCTGGACCTCGTCAATGTCCACCTCTTGAACATCAGACTCTGAGGCCTCATCTTCACTGTCACTTTCCAACCTTGTTGGGGATGGCTCGTTGTCAGGCTCAAAAAGCCTCAAATTTGCCTTGATGGCCACCAATTTTCCAACCCTTGTATTAGTCAGCCTGTTTTGTGCTTTGGTGTATGTGTTCCCAAACAAGGACCAATTGCGCTCTGAGGCAGCTGATGTTGGTGGGATTTGGAGAACGATGAAGGCAACAAGGGAAAGAGCCTCAGATCCTAATGTCCCTTCCACCAGGTGGGTGATGAGATATGTTGGCACAACTGCCATATTGCATCTCCATCCCAAAGCCCTTGCTTGGAAGTGTACTTCGCCAGACTGCCAATAATCTTGCCCTCATCCAGGCCAAGGTGGCGAGACACTGTAGTGATGACACCATAGGTCTTGTTGATCTCTGTACCAGACAGGATGCTATTGCCAGTGTTCTTGGGGTTCAACATGTACGCTGCGATGTGTATGGGTTTAGGGTCCTTGACTACAGATTAACAATATATATACATTATGAGGTTTAACCTCTCTGTGCACCGAACCCGTTAGGGGGATGAAATTCGACAACATACGGTGATCGCTACATAAATAGTCATATTAAACATTCATGAAAATACAAGTGTCTCACATGTTTCGAAAGCCTAGAATCTTGCTAATCCAACTGTGTTGTCAGATTTTAAAAAGGATTTACTGCTAAAGAATACGATGCGATTATCTGAGGATAAAGCCCCATAAAAACAACTATTTCAACCAGCACAGGCGTAACAAAATCACAAACTGCAATAAAATAAATTGTTTATCTTTGACGATCTTCCTCTGTTTACAATCCCAATGCTCATTGTTACAGAATGAATGGTCTTTTCTTTGATAAAATCCATTTTTAAAGCCTAACACAAAACATTTTGTGAACCGCTTCTGTCGTTCCATTTTTGACGACACATTCGATGTAAATACACACACTGAACGTGACTTTTCCAGTCATGTTTGGTTTCATTGCAATCAACTGGTTTGTTTGTAACAAAACCAAACTTGATGGGTCATTTCGCGGGACGTATTGACTGAAAGAAACCGATTTGAAGACAACAAGTAATGACATCCTTGTGCACCAATGATATGACAGCTGTTTCGTTGATTGACTGTATTTTAACCCAATGACCACTGATCGTCTTGAAATCTAGCTGGGTAGATAGCCAATGAGCTGAGGTAAACGGCAATATGTAATGTTTATGTGTTGGAAGGCCAACCCACGTAGTAAACTCCGGCGTAAAGAGGGTCATTCGCCATTGAAGTTTCATAGAAGTTTCATTGAGGTTTCAAGGAGCAACACATGTTACGCACAGCGTTGTTTTGGTAAAGCGCATCTTCAGCTGTTTATATATCAATCAGTATGGCGACTAAGTCAGGGAAAGCTAAATCTAAGTCTCGATATATATATATATATATGGTTATATATATATATATACAGTGCCTTGCGAAAGTATTCGGCCCCCTTGAACTTTGCGACCTTTTGCCACATTTCAGGCTTCAAACATAAAGATATAAAACTGTATTTTTTTGTGAAGAATCAACAACAAGTGGGACACAATCATGAAGTGGAACGACATTTATTGGATATTTCAAACTTTTTTAACAAATCAAAAACTGAAAAATTGGGCGTGCAAAATTATTCAGCCCCTTTACTTTCAGTGCAGCAAACTCTCTCCAGAAGTTCAGTGAGGATCTCTGAATGATCCAATGTTGACCTAAATGACTAATGATGATAAATACAATCCACCTGTGTGTAATCAAGTCTCCGTATAAATGCACCTGCACTGTGATAGTCTCAGAGGTCCGTTAAAAGCGCAGAGAGCATCATGAAGAACAAGGAACACACCAGGCAGGTCCGAGATACTGTTGTGAAGAAGTTTAAAGCTGGATTTGGATACAAAAATATTTCCCAAGCTTTAAACATCCCAAGGAGCACTGTGCAAGCGATACTATTGAAATGGAAGGAGTATCAGACCACTGCAAATTGACCAAGACCTGGCCGTCCCTCTAAACTTTCAGCTCATACAAGGAGAAGACTGATCAGAGATGCAGCCAAGAGGCCCATGATCACTCTGGATGAACTGCAGAGATCTACAGCTGAGGTGGGAGACTCTGTCCATAGGACAACAATCAGTCGTATATTGCACAAATCTGGCCTTTATGGAAGAGTGGCAAGAAGAAAGCCATTTCTTAAAGATATCCATAAAAAGTGTTGTTTAAAGTTTGCCACAAGCCACCTGGGAGACACACCAAACATGTGGAAGAAGGTGCTCTGGTCAGATGAAACCAAAATTGAACTTTTTGGCAACAATGCAAAACGTTATGTTTGGCGTAAAAGCCACACAGCTCATCACCCTGAACACACCATCCCCACTGTCAAAAATGGTGGTGGCAGCATCATGGTTTGGGCCTGCTTTTCTTCAGCAGGGACAGGGAAGATGGTTAAAATTGATGGGAAGATGGATGGAGCCAAATACAGGACCATTCTGGAAGAAAACCTGATGGAGTCTGCAAAAGACCTGAGACTGGGACGGAGATTTGTCTTCCAACAAGACAATGATCCAAAACATAAAGCAAAATCTACAATGGAATGGTTCAAAAATAAACATATCCAGGTGTTAGAATGGCCAAGTCAAAATCCAGACCTGAATCCAATCGAGAATCTGTGGAAAGAACTGAAAACTGCTGTTCACAAATGCTCTCCATCCAACCTCACTGAGCTCGAGCTGTTTTGCAAGGAGGAATGGGAAAAAATGTCAGTCTCTCGATGTGCAAAACTGATAGAGACATACCCCAAGCGACTTATAGCTGTAATCGCAGCAAAAGGTGGCGCTACAAAGTATTAACTTAAGGGGGCTGAATAATTTTGCACGCCCAATTTTTCAGTTTTTGATTTGTTAAAAAAGTTTGAAATATCCAATAAATGTCGTTTCACTTCATGATTGTGTCCCACTTGTTGTTGATTTGTCACAAAAAATACAGTTTTATATCTTTATGTTTGAAGCCTGAAATGTGGCAAAAGGTCGCAAAGTTCAAGGGGGCCGAATACTTTCGCAAGGCACTGTATATCTGTTTATTATACCTGTTGATATAGGGCTCATATGTGAAACTATTCTAACTGAACATTTTCTTTCACAGTGACACTGACTCCGAATGGGAGCCCCCAGTGCCAAGGTGTCCATCCCCCACTGAAGCTGGTTCACCCAGCTCCTGCCACAAGTGGTGTTCATCTGCCCAAATTTATTTCTGCAGGCATGGATGTGCCTCAGGGCCAAAAGGGCACAGCATGGAGGCTTCGCTGTGTTCTTTGCAAAATGATGTCCCCCATCACCTGCACCACATGCTTGGTGACCCTCTGCTTTACTTCAGAAAGAGACTGCTATGGCACCTGGCATCCGCAGCACAATATTGTGTAGAGGACTGAGGTTCTTCCAAATATTGAAAGTGTTATTTTGTAAATGTATATATTTTTTTCTTCATGTTTTTTCTCCATGTTTTGGGGGGGTGTGTTAGAATACCATTTTGGTATTTTGTATATAGTTACTCCATTCAAAATGTATAACTTCACCAATTTGGCCACTTGGGTACATTTAGGCTACTTGTGTGGGACACCTGGGTGACTTCATGATAAATGTCACGTAGCACACTCATTTTGGAAGTTATCATTCTGAAACCTTGCACAAGTACTGTTGCCCTCTTATGTTTTTCACTGAAATTGTCACCATCATCCTATCTGAATGTTTGTTTGGTCTTTTTCATTTTAAAGATGATACAACAATAAAAATGAAAAAACACATGGTTTCTTCATTGTATTATCTAAACCAGATCTATTGTGTTATATTCTCCTACATTCAATTCACATTTACACAAACTTCAGAGTGTGTTCTTTCAAATTAAATCAAGAATATGCATATCTTTGGTTCTGAGCCTGAGCTACAGGCAGTTAGATTTGGGTATGTCTTCAGGCGGAAAGTGAAAAAAGTAGAGCGCTCAGACACAAAAACAAGCCATACAGATATCCGCCATGTTGTGGAGTCAACAGAAGTCAGAAATAGCATTATAAATATTCACTTCGGTGATCTTCATCAGAATGCACTCCCAGGAATCCCAGTTCCACAATAAATGTTTGTTTTGTTTGATAATGTCCATCATTTATGTCCAAATACATCCTTTTTGTTTGCTTGTTTAGTACACAATCCAAACTCACGAGGTGCGGGCAAGTCCAGGTGAAAGTTCAGACGAAGAGTCATATTACAGTTGTAGAAACATATCAAACGAAGTATAGAATCAATCTTTAGGATGTTTTTATCATAAATCTTCAATAATGTTTAACTGGAGAATTCCTTTGTCTGTAGAATTGCAGTGGAACGCATGTCATTCTCACATGAGCACGCGTGATCAGCTCATGGCACTCTGCCAGAGCCCTGACTCATTCAGCTCTCATTCCCCCCTCCTTCACAGTAGAAGCATCAAACAAGGTTCTAAAGACTGTTGACATCTAGTGGAAGCCTTAGGAAGTGCAACATGACCCCATAGACACTGTATATTCGATAGTCAATGAGTTGAAAAACTACAAACCTCAGATTTCCCACTTCCTGGTTGGATTCTTTCTCAGGTTTTTGCCTGCCATATGAGTTCTGTTATACTCACAGACATCATTCAAACAGTTTTAGAAACTTCAGAGTGTTTTCTATCCAAATCTATTAATTATATGCATATTCTAGCTTTCATGGCTGAGTAGCAGGCAGTTTACTCTGGGCACCTTTTTATCCAAGCTACTCAATACTGCCCCCCAGTCCCAAAGAAGTTAACAAAAAATAATGTATGTCATATAAAATATATTCACCCCACCCAGTATTGTAATCAACATTGTTGTAGTCCTTGGCTCAGACAGTGTAGTACTGTGGGCTCAATAGCATCTCATTAGTGTGCAAGATCTTGAGAATCACCTGTACATGTGATGGAAGAGTGCACTGCACATGTGATGGGAAAATGCACTGCACATGCAGAGGGTTGCAATTCCATTTAATTAGTTTAACCACAAGACCTAGAACTGCCTTATGTGTGTCCCACAAAAAAAACGTTCACTGTTATAAGCTAACTTTTTTGATGAATTCAAGCAAAATTCCCAAAATTCCAGGGCTTAACTTTCCATGGAACATTTTCTGAAAATGTATGGAAATTTACCGGAAAGTTTCCGACCCTTTGCAACCCTAGATGTCATGCATGTTTTCTTCTAAAGACAGGTGTAGGAGAGGCAGACAAAAACAGTAATACACTGTTATTGACTTGGTTGCAAAACTGGTTGAATGATGGTTATCTGACAGATGGCAGCAATTTCCTGCTATCTCTAACATTTAATGTGAATGTTTCGTAATTCTAAAACACACCTGTGTGTGGAGATTAGAGGTCGACCGATTATTTGGAATGTCCGATTAATTTGGGCCGATTTCAAGTTTTCATAACAATCGGTAATCTGCATTTTTGGACACCGATCATGGCCAATTACATTGCACTCCACGAGGAGACTGTGTGGTAGGCTGACTACCTGTTATGCAAGTTCAGCAAGGAGCCAAGGTAAGGTGCTATCTAGCATTAAACATATTTTATAAAAAACAATCACTCTTAACATAATCACTAGTTAATTACACATGGTTGATGATATTACTAGTTTATCTAGCTTGTCCTGCGCTGCATATAATCATATAATCGATGCGGTGCCTGTTAATTTATCATTGAATCATAGCCTACTTCGCCAAACGGGTGATTTAACTTGTTATGGCTGCAATCCCACTAACAGTAAAAAAAACACGCCCTGTTAAGAACTCTTTTTATTTATTTAAATATTATTTATATATATTGACTTTCAATGTTTTTTTTCATCAACAACCGCTAAATAGCATAGCGCTACATTCAATAAATATTACTAAAAGTAATTATATTCATGAAATCACAAGTGCAATATAGGCAAACACAGCTTAGCCTTTTGTTAATCCACCTGTTGTGTCAGATTTTGAAATTATGCTTTACAGCGAAAGTTAACAAGCCCATTCGCGAAAAAAGCACTGTCGTTGCACCAATGTGTACCTAACCATAAACATCAACGCCTTTCTTAAAATCAATACACAAGTATATATTTTTAAACCTGCATATTTAGTTAATATTGCCTGCTAACATCAATTTCTTTTAACTAGGGAAATTGTGTCACATCTCTTGCGTTCTGTGCAACACAGTCAGGGTATATGCAGCAGTTTGGTCCGCCTGGCTCGTTGCGAACTGTGAAGACTATTTCTTCCTAACAAAGTGTGTCAATCAATCATTCAATGTGTCAATCACTCTCGAGTCATCTGGGACCCACGAGCTAAGCCCAAGGGACTACTAGGGGGGCACTTGAACATTCGTAGTGTCATTCCAAAAAGTGATCAAATTCAACATCTACTCACAGACTCCAACCTTGACTTTCTCTGCCTCTCAGAGACATGGATCCATAAACACTCTCCATATGCTGCTTTGGTTGTGCCTGGCTACAATGTTTTCAGGAGAGACAGGATTGAGGGAAGAGGAGAGGGTATGATGATTTACATGAAAAAACATATCCGATGTAAACAAATTGAGTGGTCATGTGATAATGAACTAGAATGTATCGGCCTGAACGTTACACTGTCTCCCCAAATGTCTTTTACCCTCATTGGAATGTATAGGCCACCTTCCACCAAAAGTGTGTTTTTTGATCAGTTTAATACCATGCTTAGGGAATGTGATTTTGGGAAAGAGGTCATCTTAATGGGAGATTTTAACATTAATTATGAAGACAAGTGTTGTAGGAAAACCCTCAAACGGATCACTAATACCTTTGACCTTACACAGCTAGTTAAAGGGCCAACCAGGGTGACTTGTTGCTCTAAAACACAGATTGATTTGGTGTTCAGTAATAAACCAGAGAGAGTGACTAAATCATTCAATATGGTTACTGGGCTGTCTGATCATAATCTGACACTTATAGCCAGAAAGCTGTCTAAGAGCAGGTTTAACCTCTCTACTGTTAGAAAGCCGGATCAACTCAGAATACCTAAGAGTGAATTAAATAATTTTGAAAAAGCAATTAAGGGAATAAACTGGAATGATCTCTTGTCCTATACAGACGTGGAAGCTGATAGTCAGGTTTTTCTATCCACAATCCAGACTACAATAAATGGCTTCCTAAAGAAAATCAAATCCAAACCTGGCCAAAAGAGCACTCTTCCTTGGCTAAATGGAGAAATCTGGAAATTGATGAAAGAACGAGATTATACTCTAAAAATAGCCCTAAAATCTAAATTAGAGCATGACAGACGTAGGTTTACCATGTTGAGAAATAAGGTGATGAAAGAAATCAGACAGGCCAAGGCAAACTTTTTTATTAACATAATTGGTGAAGCAAAGGGAAATTCTAAATTGATATGGGAGAATCTAAAAAAGTTAACAGGGAAAGACCATAGTAACACTGCAAAAAGACTAGAAATCATGGTGAATAACAATCTAACACAGGATGCAGTCGAAATAGCAATAGCCTTCAATTCCTACTTTATTGACTCTGTCAGGGTACTGACACAGAACCCCTCCACTGGTTTCTTGGGCTCAGTGCTAGTGAATGACACTCAACCTGTCTTCATCATAAGGGAGGTTTCTGAGTCAAAGGTGAACAAGGTGATTAGCTCACTAAAGAACTCTAAAGCCAAAGATGTGTTTGGGATGGACTCTACCTTTCTTAAAAACTACAAAGAGTCACTCATTGGCCCCATTACTAAGGTCACCAACACATCTATTGGTCTCGGTGTGTTTCCAAGGGTATGGAAGTCGGCCATAATAACGGCCATCTTTAAATCAGGCCACCCTGCTAACGTGAGTAACTACAGGCCCATTAGTATACTACCTGTGGTGTCAAAGGTTGTTGAAAAGTGTGTAGCAGAACAACTGATTGCCCACCTCAACAACAGCCCCTTCACATTACACTCCATGCAGTTTGGCTTCAGAGCGAAACACTCCACAGAAACGGCCAACTGCTTTCTTCTGGAAAATGTGAAGTCCAAGATGGACAAAGGGTGTGCTGTTGGGGCTGTGTTTCTGGACCTAAGGAAGGCTTTTGATACTGTTAACCATGAGATTCTCATCACAAAATTGTCCAAGTTCAACTTTTCCCCTGATGCCTTGAGATGGATGAAATCATACCTTGAAAGCAGAACTCAGTGTGTCAGAGTGAGCAATGAGCTGTCGCCCACTCGTAGCTATGATGTGGGCGTGCCCCAAGGGTCAATACTGGGGCCCCTCCTGTTCAGCCTGTACATTAATGATCTGCCTTCTGTCTGTACTGGGTCTGAAGTTCAAATGTATGCAGATGATACAGTGATATATGTGCATGCAAAGAGCAAACAACAAGCTGCAGAAGAACTCACTACTGTAATGATCCAGGTTACAAAGTGGCTCAGTGACTCGTGTTTGCATCTCAATGTGAAAAAAACTGTTTGCATGTTCTTCACAAAGAGGGCAACAGATGCTACTGAGCCAGATGTCTATGTGTCAGGGGAGAAGCTCCAGGTGGTATCCGATTTTAAGTACCTTGGCATCATACTTGATTCCAACCTCTCTTTTAAAAAGCATGTGAAAAAGGTCATTCAAATAACCAAATTCAACCTAGCTAATTTCCGATTTATACGAAATTGTTTGACTACAGAGGTAGCAAAACTGTACTTCAAATCTATGATACTCCCCCACTTAACATACTGCTTGACTAGTTGGGCCCAAGCTTGCTGTACAACATTAAAACCTATTCAGTCTGTCTACAAACAGGCTCTCAAAGTGCTTGATAGGAAGCCCAATAGCCATCATCATTGTCACATCCTTAGAAAGCATGAGCTCTTGAGTTGGGAAAATCTTGTGCAATACACCAACGCATGTCTTGTATTCAAGATCCTTAATGGCCTGGCTCCCCCTCCACTCAATATTTTTGTTAAACAGAAAACCCAGACATATGGCAGCAGATCCACAAGGTCTGCCATGAGAGGTGACTGTATAGTTCCCCTAAGGAAAAGCACCTTTAGTAAATCTGCATTCTCTGTGAGAGCTTCCCATGTCTGGAATACACTGCCATCAGACACACATAACTGCACCACATATCACACTTTCACAAAATGCTTGAAGACATGGCTAAAGGTCAATCAGATTTGTGAACATTGTCCCTAGCTGTGTGTTGCCGCTCTCCATGTTGTCTGTTGTCTGTAGCTTGTGAGGTGTGGAAACACTTTGTTGCTTTTATGAATTTTGACTTGCTGCTTTTTGTTCTATGCTGCTCTGTCTGTATGCTACGTCTTGCTTGTCCTATGTTGCTCTGTCTGTATGCTATGTCTTGCTTGTCCTATGTTGCTATGTCTTGCTTGTTCTATGTTGCTATTGTCTATATTGTAATTGTTTTTAATAACCTGCCCTGGGACTGCGGTTGAAAATTAGCCGGCTGGCTAAAACCGGCACTTTTACTGAAACGTTGATTAATGTCCCTGTAAAAATAAAAAATTAACTCAAACTCAAAGACAGCCAACTTTGCCAAACGGGGGATAGTAGTTAACTACTAGGGAAGTAGTTAACAAAAGCGCATTTACGAAAAAAGCATAAGTGTTGCACGAATGTACCTAACGATAAACATCAATGCCTTTCTTAAAATCAGTACACAGAAGTATATATTTTTAAACCTACATATTTATTTAAAAGAAATTCATGTTAGCAGGCAATATTAAACTAGGGAAATTGTGTCACTTCTCTTGCGATCATTGCACGCAGAGTCAGGGTATATGCAACAGTTTGGGCCGCCTGGCTCATTGCAAACTAATTTGCCAGAATTTTATGTATTTATGACATAACATTGAAGGTTGTGCAATGTAACAGTAATATTTAGACTTATGGATGCCACCTGTTAAGATAAAATACAGAATATATAGTATTTCACTGAAAGAATAAACGTTTTATTTTCAAAATGATAGTTTCCGGATTTGACCATATTAATGACCTAAGGCTTGTATTTCTGTGTGTTATTATGTTATAATTAAGTCTATGATTTGATATTTGACAGAGCAGTCTGACTGAGCCGTGGTAGGCAGCAGCAGGCTCTTAAGCATTCATTCAAACAGCACTTTTGTGCGTTTGCCAGCAGCTCTTCGCAATGCTTCGAGTACAGGAGGGGACTGAGCACACACCCCTGCGGGGCCCCCGTGTTGAGGATCAGCGCGTCGGATGTGTTGTTACCTACCCTTACCTCCTGGGGGCAATGTATCCTCCAAACACCAGCTTCTCTGGCATTATCACTTTTATACAAAGGGTTACCAACATATTCAAATCATGATTGACATATTTTAATTAAAATTTTAATTTTGAATAATTTATTCATACTATTTCATCCACCACAAGATATAGTCCCGACACAAATCTAGGGTTGCTACCCAGCCGGCGTTGTTCGTTGTATCGGTTCGGTTGCCAGAGACGCAACCCAGTCGTTCAGTTTTTTGTTCCGTATCTATGAACACGACCCAGTCTTTCGATCTAAATGTTCTATTGCCATACTAGCTAGCAACGTTCACATCCCTTGCTTGCTAGCTAGCCAACTACGGCTAACTTTCAGTCACATCGAACAGTGCAGCCAGAAAACAACAAAGTAGCTGTATTTGCATTTGTTTACGCAGTTTTCTAGTGACATTTGGATACATCCGTAACAATGAGCTAATAAGCCTCGATTTCACCTGGCATAGGAAATGTGCTCTCTCGTCAGGACATTGTTGTTCAGAGGAGCTAGCCAACAACACAGCTAACACAATCACTTCAAACTGAAGCTGTAAAAACTACATACGTTTTGTTTGACCTGCTTTCAATTGACATTTCTTTGTATATATCCATAAAAATTAGGCCAGCTGATTCATGATTTCGACTGGCTGAGAAACGCGGCCTGCCTGTCTGTCCCCTCCCGACACGTTCATTACTATGAGACTGGAGATCGAATTTAAATATTGAAACAATGTTGCCAAAGTCGGAGAGACAGACCCCAAGGTTTATACAAATCTCTGCTTTTGAAAACAAAATGTTAGTCTAAAATAAACTTGAGATACTGTCTAGATGCTTTTTATAGTGGTGATCAAGTTTATAAATTGCCTGGCTGGGGCTGATGAGACAGTGGATTTCACAGGAAAATGGAACAGATCAAAGAGGCATTTTAACGTTATAGATTTAGCCGGTGGTAACTTGTGAAATACACACCGG
>NW_022263973.1:0-38481 GCF_002021735.2 Oncorhynchus kisutch
TTCCCCAAGACGGGATTTTAGTTTGAAAGTGTGGGGGCAACCCTTTTTATTAAAAAAGTATCTGTATCTCCGGCGTGCGCCTGGGTCACTCACATGCTTTGATGAAAGGAAATGCCCTTTACCTCTCCAAAGAATTACCATGAAAACCTTTAGCATACCTGTGGGCAGTAGAATCTGAGTCAAGAAACCTATTTCTAGGCCTTTACCTAGATATGTGGTTATAGGTCTGGTTGATCACGCCTCTAATACGGGCAGTTTAGATAAAAACCCTTTAATTTTCAGCACTTCAATGCAGAGTATGTAGCGCTCTGTCAGGACGGACGTCAGGTTCCGGCGAAGGCTTTCCAACCACAATTTAATAACAACATATCTGTGCGAGAATTTTACCAATCTATTCCTGGCTACAGGGCGACATCTAAAAGATCTCTCTTTACCTATTGACAGAAATGATTTTGCAGAGGGTTACACATTGTATGCTTTCAATTTATCACCTGATGATGACACCTCAGGAAATCTGTCTGTGGTGTCCCAAGGTAACCTCAGGCTGGAAATGCGTTTCCGTACACCTTTAGCCTGTACAGTTAGCATGATTGTTTACGCATGCTCTGATTCAATCTTGGAAGTGAATGCCCGAAGACAGGTCTTAGTGGATTATTATTAAGGACCTTTGAACAAAGACATGAATACCAAGAGTTGGACGGGCTCATGAGCCGCTTGATTGGAAACAATTTTGTGGAGTGTTGGCTTGTGATGAATTACCTATGGAGATATGGTCTGAGAGGCCTGCAATGTTTATTGTCAATACCCATCCTAAACACATGCCTGGTGAACATTGGCTAGCTATGACATTAGAACAGGAAGGTGGACGAAAAATCTCAACTTTTTTTGATTCCTATGGCTTTCCCCCCGGTTTTTCACATTTCCCTAAATCTATTAAAGATTTTTGACCCTAAACGGTACAAAGATCTACTACAACATCAAACAAGTGCAAGATAACCTTTCCACTACATGCGGTCACCACTGTGTATTTTACCTGTGCCAAAGAGCCCGGGGAGTTTCTTTTGAAGATGTTATGTCTCTTTATAAGGATGATTTAAGAAGTAATGATAACCTTGTATCTTGTTTTGTTAGAAAATATCAAAGTGTTCAAATGTGTGTCCTTTAAGAACGCGTAATCAAGGCGTATGCTCACGTCATATGTTTCAAGAATGCCACAAATGTTAACTTGCTTATTTTTCAAATAAAAAATTTATTGAATTTAATCATAGTCATTCAAAAGTCATTTTCAAAAGTCTAACCACGCCGAGAGATCGGGTTTAGGAAAAGGTCCTGAGACGTTCATGGGAGTAAATGAGTTAGCATCATCGCTTTCATATGGGGCCGGTGTCGTTGGGGCATCTTTAGGGGTGCTGTATCTCGTTGAAGGCTTTTGTTTTAAAGCTTGAATCTGTTGACGAAGCTTATGGTTGGGTACACCGGAGAGGGGGATGTTGAGGATTGCCAGGGCCTTAAGAAACTGACGCCAGCCGGGAGGCCTTCGGTCATCAGCAACCTTGTGGGCAGCCGTGGTACTTTTAAGCAAGTCCTGCATATGGGACCCCCTAACCACAGAGCCCTGAAGGATAAACTCTCCAGAGTCGTTCCAAGCAGCTATCCCCTTTGAGTCTTTTATCTTGTTCATAATGTATTTAACATTCTTCCTGTTACGTAAAGGCACATGTGTCAGTAGGTCATGCATAACTTTATCTTCAAATGGCATTTGAGCTTCACCCGACATATTATCTCCACTAGGTAAGATCGACGGTACAGGCCTTACAGGGGCATGGCTATCGTTAGGTTCGACATCTGTTAAAGGGTCCGGTAGGGAAAGGGTTAAATGGTTAGTCTCTCTCTCCCCTTGCTTTACCCGAGTCAAATACCTTTGCATTAGGTTTGTGTATTTTTGAATCTTATCATAGGGGTTCAATCCTTTTCGGTTCAAAACATCCTTCATGGCCGTATCCAAATCATTTTCCGCTGTTTGTCTGATATCTTCAGGACCCTGCATTTGTTTTTTAAGTCTATCCAACTCTTGTTGAGGCACCAAGTACATTTTAGTGGCCATCACACCACGTGTTCAACCACCACGTCTGGCCGCAATAAGGCTGGTGATGAAGGGCACGGCTATACTGAGTAAAGGTAGAAGAAAACCCCCAGACTGTTGTATACTATGTCTTTTCTTTTGAAGACTGGCCCTTTTATTGGCAAAGAGTTTGATCGCTGTCTTTTGTCTCCTTAATTTTTTCAATTGGTTCAGGGTGAGTGGAATGCGTCCTTTGAGAAGATTCAAAGCAATCTCACATAGGGCTAATATGAGATCTGAAGAACAGCGACCCAAGATGGCCTTCCGTTCTTTAGCTGTAGAACCTACTAGCCTTCTCAAGAGGGGGAGGTTTCTTTTTAAACGCAGAGACATAGCGTTTACTTTTTAGGAAGGTATGCAGCAGGCCTCTCCCCCGGAAACAGCCCTGTACGTAGCCTAAGGTGTTCTGGAGTATTTGCTTTTAAATCCACGATTAAATAAGAAAATGGCTCTTTGGTAGCGTCCTCATAGCTCTCCATAAAGTATGATTTCCGTCCAGGGTACATCTGCTGAGCTAGAGTGCTAATTTGCAGTTTGTCTCTAGGATTTTTAAACAATACCATGTAGTTGGCATTCAAGCTAATGGTCCGACTATTTTTACCTTGGTGAAACACATTCTGGACCAAGTAAAGCACGGACAGGTTTCTATGATGAGTATATTGGGTAAAAGCTCGTGCAATTTCAGGGTGTTCGCTACCAGCAAATAGCATATCGTCCAAAACCAGCAGATTATTTACATGTGGGGGGAGAAGTTCATCATCAGACAGAGAATCGGGTATTCCTTCAACAAACTTGATTTTTATTGTCTTCAATAATTCATCATACAGAGGTTGGTAACATGAATAACACCATACAATATTGTCAGGCTTTTGAGATAACACATGTTCAGAATTCTCTAAAATACTTTTTACAAAAAAAGTTTTGCCACTGTTTGAAGGTCCTGCAATTAATGCTGAAAAAGGCAATTGTAGCCGGGGGTCAAAACCCTCGACAGCAGTCATAATATCTTAAGCTTTAAGACACACTGGGGCTTGTAGCATAAGTCAGTAGCCAAAGGGCAATGTGGTACCGTCAGGCAATAGCTGTCTCTTGTCATAGACTACCCTGAATCTTTTAGTGAGTGGTGCGTTTCTTAGATGGAACCCCTTTTTATCCCTCACTATTTTGTTGTAGGAGCTCAAAATCTCCAAGTCACTATTCTTGTCCTTTACGAACCCCTCGACCAAGCGCGTGATTGATTCCAAGTTTACACGCGGTGCATTTTCATAGTTTTGAGTCACGCCTTTGGCTTTCAACACCACGTGATTGGCTTTAGTCCTAAAAGCATAGCTTTTTGGACCACATGAGGACCATTCTGTAATATGGTCACCCTCTTCGAGTTCACTCGTTAAACCCCCAAGATAGTTGCTAAGTGGGGGGGTCCAATCCCCCGGTTTGCTTACATAGACCACAGAGTCTGTGTCGTGGTAAAGAACCCGCCTCTGAAGCTGTTCCATGAGGGTGTACAGTTCAAGGCGGCCATAGGCTGTGGTAAATGCTGCAAGAAACACATTTACATTACCCGGGGGTAGAACCCACTTTTGGTGGCGCCTCCATTGCACCAAGGCAATGTCTTGACTCAAGAAGGAAAAATGTGAAATTTCGTATTGGTCCGAAAAAACAAATTCCAAAAATTCTTCGGGGTCTTTAATGATCGAAGTTGTTAGCATATTGCATCTCTGCGCTAATTTCCCCCAAAGGGAGTTCAAGTACAATTTCGACACATTTCTTTTGGTTTTGTTGACCTCTATTCTGTCAGGGTCAAGAAGTATGCCTTCTCTGTCATGGTAGTCTTGAATGTACTGGTCTTTACTTTCTTGATCTGTGACCGATGCAGGATAGCCTGAAGCCATCTGCTTGCATCTCAAGAAGGTTTTGATGTACTCTTTAAAAAGTGTGTCTGATTTCCTGGAAAAGTTCCACACTTCAAAGATTTTGGCCACACGATACCCCTTCTCTAAAGCCTTAGAGAATTCTACAGTGACCCATACACCGGTCAGGGCTCTTTCTTGATCTGTGTGATCACAGGGGTTTTCCTGGTTGTGGTTTTCACAGCATGTGCGACAAAGGGGAAAGAAAAGTTTTCCTTTAGGACCCTTGTAAGGCAACACAGGTATAAACAGCCCCCTAGGAGGGTAGACAGTCGCTTTGATTAAACCAAAATAATTTTGGGGTTCGTCAAAGTCGCTGTGAATAATTTCAGGATGCCCTATAGGATAGAATGAGGAACTCATTACATGAGGATATAGGGATGTAAAATCTACATAGCCTATTGTCTCGTCGGGTTGAGCTACATAACGCAATGTCAAAGCATTGGTCCGGCCTCCAAACAAGGCCTGTCGCGGTTCCAGGGGCTCTGGAGGGTCATAATGGGTAAGGAAGGCCTTAACACTAGGATCTGCCTTTTTGAGGGCTGTCCATTCGTGCTCCCACAAAACCACAACTTTTAACCCGTAAGTAGCCTTTAAAGAATTCAGTTTGTCTTGAAACTCTTGGTACATTTCCCCAAAAGTCTTTTGGGTTAGGACACACAAGGTGTGGGGGACAAAGCATAATTTACAACCGTGGAAGAAACAACCGTTGTACTCATACACTGTCTCAACCCCGTCAATCTGTGTGTATCCATCTACATGGTAAGGCCCAAAAGCCTTCTCCCCCCGATTCAAAGCATGTTGGATAAAAATATCTTTCTCCTGGGCCAAGTACTCCAACCATTGAATGGAACCACTAGAGTAGGCCTTGAATTGGCGTCGGTAGTTGTCTGGCGATGGGATAGCTATAGATTCAGGAGTTAGATAGTGTGTACGATAGGTTTTCATGCACGCTGATGCAATAGTTGTACAGCTCCAGGGGTCAATGCCCGCATCTTTGATTACCTCTTCTCTGAATCTGAGGCATCCTTCACGAAGTATAACAACGTCATTGTCACAGTATGATTCCATCTCTTTATGGAAATCAAAAGTGCCATGTCTTACGGTCTCGTACCATGTCATGAATCTCTCACGCTCTTTGGGAGACATTTGATCACACCCGTACATTTCGGGGGCTGGATAAGATCCTATATAATGTAGATTCTCCTCAGATGTGAAGAAATGAGGGAAATAGCCTTTGACAGAGTTTTCAAAACCCAAGGCCTCTGGCATTTGAGCCAATCTCATGGGTAAGAAGCTTAAGCTGTCAATGTATCTCTGTTTGAAGGCGGGGTCAACAAAGCATAATATTTTACTCCCTTGAGCTATGACACTGGGTGCCACGCCTTGCTGTATCAAAGGGTTCAGAAGCAGATAGGAGTCATAGGCCCTAGCATTGTGAGCTATAAACGTGAAGTTTCTGTACTGGGCTTTTCTAAAATGTTTTAGAAAGAGTCGGGCACAATCGGGTCCCTCGGCCGACCATTTTTCACCCTTGAAAGTCATGGTTGACACAAAAATAGGCAAATGAACCCCTGATTGCTGAGTTGTCTCAAAATCATAAAACACATATTTCTCTGTATGTTCATCTTCAGCCAAGGGCTGAATGTAACACTCATGTGTTACTTCTTGAACCGCTTCCGCGTCTCTGCTTTTCAAAGGACCTTTACAGATTGGGCAGTGTATAATTCCACAAACATGAGGTTTAGGGCTATCTATTTTAAGGTTGTAATTGCAATGACATTTTGGACATTTCTTGTTAATGTCACAACTGCTTACAGATTTACATGCCTTGGGATGCCATGTTTCAGTTTTGTGTTTTTCGTAACAGTAGGCCGAACGACATGTGCGGTGACAATCCGCACAGGGGGTCAAGTTTAGCGGCTGCATAGGGCAATGTTTATCCAGACATACTGAACAGTTGTAACGGCACGAGTGCCCCCCCATGCGTGTGTAGCCGGTATGACAGGCTGGACAGACATATGGCGCGCCTAAAAAGGCTGTGATGTTAGTTACGGCATAGTAATGCTCATTTTGCACATAAAAGTACATAGTCTTAGGATGTGGTTCGGGTATATTTTGGAACTTGAGGAGAGCGTCATTAGCCCTACTGTGGTACAAAACCACAATCTTGATGTTCAGAAAGTTTTCAAATTTGACTATGTCTGAGAAAGCCACAGCATCCTGTATACCGAGACCCACCGCAGTTTGTAGCTCTCGAGCTTTATGTAACGCGGCTTGATCAGTACATCCGGGGCTGAGTAAGTGGGCCAAACCTATGGCAAAACATAGCTTATTACCTGGATTGTGAACGTTTATGAGATAGGCCCTTTTATTGCTTATGATTTCGGACTGCATTAAACTCTCGAGCTTTCGTCTCTGACCCCCGCCCCCTTGTGGTTGGCGTACTAATTGTACTACAAGTTCGAGGGTCCTATCTGCTAGCACGTTTAAATTTGACTGTACAAGGCGTTCTAGCAGTTTAACAAATTGTTCAAGCTCTGCTTCACCATTCTGTAAAATAAGCGATACCTTGCTCTGTAGACTGTCTCCACAAATTTCCAACTGTAAGAGATCCCTAGGTTCGCTATAATCTCTAATCCTCGCTAACAGTTCATTCAAAGTGTCCATAAGCATTACGTAAAACACAGCATATTCCCGAATGCGAATCCCCCATGCGAAATTGAAAAACTGGCGAACCTCAATATTGTTGAATTTATTTCGACGCAAAACATGTACACTTCGATCAAGACCTCCCCCCTCCAGATTTACTAGGCAATTGTCCAACTGTTCAAAAACATCGTATTGGGTTTCAGACTCTTCGGACATTGGTGTTAAAGGCTGATTTATAGGTGTCTGGGGTGCCGAATTAAACCTAGCGCTCTCGTTCTGTACACTGATCTCAAGACCGCCCCCCTCCAGATTTGCTAGACATTTGTCCAACTGTTCAAAAACATCATATTGCCTTTCAGACTCTTCGGACAATGTTGTTAAAGGCTGTCTTAGAGGTGTCTGTGGGGCCGAATTAAACCTAGGGCTCGCGTTAAGCTGGGTAATTAGAGATATGATGGTTTCGGGAATCTGTGTTCACATGTTTTCCTCGGAAGGCCCTGACTCATTCATACGTGTAATAATGTCTATGAGTTCGGAGGGAATCTGGGATAATAGATTTTCATCTATTGTCATTATGTCAATTACCCCCGAATCATTCATATGGTTAACTATATCTTGGAGCTCTGTAGGGATCCTGGCTAAGAGTGTTTCAATTGTCTCACTTTGGTCTATAGGGGGCGCCATCTGTCTAATTAAGGATGTGTGTGTGTGTGTGTGTGTTTACATGTGTGTTTTTTAACGGCGGTATTTGCTTGTTTTAGCCCTAATGTTTTTTAACATACGGGGTAGCTCGCTACGCCAGAATGACACATCCTGATTGTATTGATGCTCGAGTAGAATACACATGCGCCTCTGGAGTAGAGCCTTTCGTGATTTTAAACCCAGGGTAAACGCTTTGAAAAAACGTTCTTGGTCTATTTCAGAATCTGCTGTTTCCCCCACAGAATTGGCCGATTCAAGAAGGTTGGCAGCTTCACAGAACATCAAATCGTCTACCTCAGAAATGTCATTTAAATCTTTGACATCATCAGGTTTCGCTGGTGTCTTTGGAGCCTCCTCGGGGATGCTTGTCTGGGCATCCTCCGATGTTTGTGCGTTGTGTTCATAAGCCGGTGAGGAGTCTGAAATAAAAATAATACATACACAAATAGGTTATTAACCCTAAAATATGTTAAAAATGCCAAATACATTTCAGATATAAGCCTATATATTAACAATACATTAATTAAATACCTCGGCTTTTTTGACGAGGGCTGTTCTGAAGAAGCTCTGAAACCAGGGGCTGTTGTGTTTGTTCAACCTGTATTACAACATCTGCAGGTCCGGTAGATGGGGAGCCTGAAAAAACAAACAAACAAAAAAACAGCATTAGGCCTTGTTTTAACATATTCCGGCATAAAAAAAATATATAAATATTAAAATAATAATATATATAAATAATAATATATAATTGATTCATACCTAGTCCTTGGAACGACGTCTCGTGAATATCGGCCAAGTAGAATTGTTCGGGTGAAGCGGAACTGTGGATCTGAGCACTAATTATCCTTTGGTGTTTAGAAATATGGGGGACAACGTTGTCCTGGCCAAGGGGAGTTGACCTGCCGTTTAAAGTCTCTGTTCGCTGCTTTTGTGTAAATACATCCTGGGAGTAGGGCAGAATTGTCTCGTAGTCATATGCTTCGCAGAAACCGTTCAGGCTCCATAGGGCATCGTTTAACCTTCTAGGCTTTAGGTCCTCTGTAAACATATAAAATAACTTTTAATATAAGATGCCCACACTTTTTGTTTTTAAGGTGTAAATATTTTTATGTATGGAATTCTTGGAGCTTACTTACGTTGACAATTCAGGGCAGGCGTTTGTTTGTAGGCACTTTGTTTCGGAGCCCCATGGGATGATTCGAGCTCAGTTATACCTCGGAGTATCTGCGTGAATGCTTCAGAATCTATAAAACATTCGACAATATTAAAGCTATAATCACTTTAGCTAATATTGCCTTGTTATACGGTAAGCATACTGATCCTAATGATTGTTTAATATTTCTATAACATCCCACGCTTTTCAAACAATTCCCCACAACAATCAAATCTAATAAAGATTTATTTCAAGAACTCACCTTGCGATAGATCCATTAGACTGTTTTCCCCGATTATCTTTTTTAACGCTTCAGTCCGATAACGATTCTTGGAGTTTCTGGAGGTGCTGTTTGCATCGGAACTAAAACGCTGCTAACATTGCCCATGGTTTCTAGCGCTTTTGTACCCTACGACCTAGAGAAAAACCCCTGAATGATTTTTTTACATAGCATTTGGGGTTTGTCGTTTTTTTCGGGCTATACCCCCGCCCATGGTATATTTGACACATTTCAAACACATGGTATTGGGTGTGTCTAAACATTAGGATCCTTTTGGAGCTTCTAAAATCTCCGGGGTGCTAGCACCTAGATGCATGGGGGTGTGTTGTTCTCGACATCGCTGGGATGAATGACTTTTTAGCCCACCTAAAAAAAATAGTTTTATGAAAGGCCTTTAAGATTAGGAGTCGTAAGACACAATATTATTGTTGGGGGGTAGGCATCTGTTTTGCAGGCTAGTGTAAACCTTGGTTTCAAACGACCCACCAGGCATGCATGGGTATTTTTTTAACAAACAACCCGCCCCCCTTTTTCTGTTTTTGAAACACACACACACACACACACACACACACACACACACACACACACACACACACACAGCCACTACAGAAAACTCCCTCACGCACATGCGCGCGCACATGGCTTTTTCCGCAAGATTTTTCTCAGGGACAGACTGCGCTAAGAGTGAACAAACGCGAGAGTTCATAACGTGGTGAGATTCTGATTTTAAAACCATTTATTTCATTCAAAATATTTAGTACATACATTTTATATCGTTACATTCTTAAGGTATTTTACGATGCCTTTCTTACAGATCCTGGGAGCTTATGCAACCAACCGCCATTGTCCGTGTCGAGTTCACCCTCAAAAGGCAAGGCTCTCTTGCTATGTCCATCAACACATGGTAAGTTTTCACTCCAGGGGTAGATCCGCCGTCGGGCCTTTTGGTCTTGACTCTGTCTCAAGGAAAGCCTCGCCCAGCGCTTTAACTGTTCCCCATTTTGGAAGAGAATGTCCAGCTTATTCATAAGTGTTATGAAAATTGGATAATCCACCCATTTAAAACTAAACACAGGAATAAAAAAGTTTACATGTTTGCGGGCTCTGGAAGCTACCGGAGAATTGACAGACTTTGTAGCATTAGCCTTATCATAAAGGTCACAGGCTAAAATTGTCACTTTGTTGTCAGGGCTATAGTCCATTGAAGCAATTCTTAGAGCCTTGAGATCACTGCGGCCGCAGACCTGTTCTTCCAACGCATATCCTGGCACATTTGTAACACTTAGGACCTGTTCAATTTTACAAAGAGCCAGCCTGATGTTTAGCCATTCTCTCATCCCCAGAGCCGGGGGAAAACTCCCAGGTTTTGCAGGATAAAGGGGTTTGGGTCCACGGTCTGTGAATATCTTTACCGTAGAATCCTCCGGGTGGAATATGTAAGACATGTGGCCCTCACTCGTACCCAAAAATCCTTTAAAACATTCTGGAGCTTCACACAGAACTTCTTCAAGGCTTTGGTCACTGGGTTCATGACAAGCCGAGCATAACATCCCTAAAATTGGCATAGGTGTCATTTTTGTTTAATATTCAGGGGGGTTATCATGTACAGTCTTAAACAGGTATTGTTCAGCGGCTTTATAAGGGGCCTTAACCAACCCAAACCGTGAGAAACAGTAACAGGTTGACCTGACACATGGTCACTTACTCAACCCAGGGCATGCACCCTTCTACATGACATAGGGTCATAAATCATTACATAGGGTCATAAATCAGGCTTGGGTCATCAATCATTAACGGCCTGTCAAAGGGACCCTTACTCACCCCATAGCCCCCACCTAACCAGGCTTGTCTATCAGGCTTGGGTCATCAATCATTAACGGCCTGTCAAATGGACCCTTACTCACCCCATAGCCCCCACCTAACCAGGCTTGCCTGACCAGAAGACATGCACACGTCATCACTACATAGGGTTCACATAGAGTTCACATAGGTTCACATAGGGTCATCAATCAAAATTTTGACCCGTGACATCTACTTTAATCTCTCTAGCACTTTTCCATAAACAAGCTCTAAATCATGTTTGAAGCACTCTGGATAAAAAAATGTTTTAGTTATGTTTATTCGAGATGTTATGAAAACACTGTAGACTGTTTTCAGCAAGTTACAACATTGAACTGCAGAAATAAGCACTTTTCCATAAACAAGCTCTAAATCATGTTTGATGCACTCTGGATGTCCAATTTTTGCTGTGCTGTGTCTAGTTGAGATAAAATGAACGCCGTGGACAGTTTTCAGCAAGTTGCAACATTGAAATACAGAAATAAGCACTTTTCCATAAACAAGCTCTAAATAATGTTTGAAGCACTCTGGATAAAAAAATGTTTTTGTTATGTTTATTCGAGATGTTATGAAAACACTGTAGACTGTTTTCAGCAAGTTACAACATTGGAATGCAGAAATAAGCACTTTTCCATAAACAAGCTCTAAATCATGTTTGATGCACTCTGGATAAAAAAATGTTTTTGTTATGTTTATTCGAGATGTTATGAAAACACTGTAGACTGTTTTCAGCAAGTTACAACATTGAACTGCAGAAATAAGCACTTTTCCATAAACAAGCTCTAAATCATGTTTGATGCACTCTGGATGTCCAATTTTTGCTGTGCTGTGTCTAGTTGAGATAAAATGAACGCCGTGGACAGTTTTCAGTAAGTTACAACATTGAAATGCAGAAATAAGCACTTTTCCATAAACAAGCTCTAAATCATGTTTGATGCACTCTGGATAAAAAAAATGTTTTTGTTATGTTTATTCGAGATGTTATGAAAACACTGTAGACTATTTTCAGTAAGTTACAACATTGAAATGAAGAAATAAGCACTTTTCCATAAACAAGCTCTAAATCATGTTTGATGCACTCTGGATGTCCAATTTTTGCTGTGCTGTGTCTAGTTGAGATGAGATGAACTCCGTGGACAGTTTTCATCAAGTTGCAACACTGAAATGCAGAAATAAGCACTTTTCCATAAACAAGCTCTAAATCATGTTTGATGCACTCTGGATGTCCAATTTTTGCTGTGCTGTGTCTAGTTGAGATAAAATGAACGCCGTGGACAGTTTTCAGCAAGTTGCAACATTGAAATACAAAAATAAGCACTTTTCCATAACAAGCTCTACATCATGTTTGAAGCACTCTGGATAAAAAAATGTTTTTGTTATGTTTAGTCGAGATGTTATGAAAACACTGTAGACTGTTTTCAGCAAGTTACAACATTGAAATGCAGAAATAGGCACTTTTCCATAAACAAGCTCTAAATCATGTTTGATGCACTCTGGATGTCCAATTTTTGCTGTGCTGTGTCTAGGTTGAGATTAAATGAACACCGTGGATAGTTGTCAGCTAGTTGCAACATTGAAATGCAGAAATAAGCACTTTTCCATAAACAAGCTCTAAATCATGTTTGAAGCACTCTGGATAAAAAAATGTTTTTATGTTTATTCGAGATGTTATGAAAACACTGTAGACTGTTTTCAGCAAGTTACAACATTGAAATGCAGAAATAGGCACTTTTCCATAAACAAGCTCTAAATCATGTTTGATGCTCTCTGGATGTCCAATTTTTGCTGTGCTGTGTCTAGGTTGAGATTAAATGAACACCGTGGATAGTTGTCAGCTAGTTGCAACATTGAAATGCAGAAATAAGCACTTTTCCATAAACAAGCTCTAAATCATGTTTGAAGCACTCTGGATAAAAAAATGTTTTTATGTTTATTCGAGATGTTATGAAAACACTGTAGACTGTTTTCAGCAAGTTACAACATTGGAATGCAGAAATAAGCACTTTTCCATAAACAAGCTCTAAATCATGTTTGATGCACTCTGGATGTCCAATTTTTGCTGTGCTGTGTCTAGGTTGAGATTAAATGAACACCGTGGATAGTTGTCAGCTAGTTGCAACATTGAAATGCAGAAATAAGCACTTTTCCATAAACAAGCTCTAAATCATGTTTGAAGCACTCTGGATAAAAAAATGTTTTGTTATGTTTATTCGAGATGTTATGAAAACACTGTAGACTGTTTTCAGCAAGTTGCAACATTGAAATGCAGAAATAAGCACTTTTCCATAAACAAGCTCTAAATCATGTTTGATGCACTCTGGATGTCCAATTTTTGCTGTGCTGTGTCTAGTTGAGATTAAATGAACGCCGTGGACAGTTTCAGCAAGTTGCAACATTGAAATGCAGAAATAAGCACTTTTCCATAAACAAGCTCTAAATCATGTTTGAAGCACTCTGGATAAAAAATGTTTTTGTTATGTTTATTCGAGATGTTATGAAAACACTGTAGACTGTTTTCAGCAAGTTACAACATTGAACTGCAGAAATAAGCACTTTTCCATAAACAAGCTCTAAATCATGTTTGATGCACTCTGGATGTCCAATTTTTGCTGTGCTGTGTCTAGTTGAGATAAAATGAACGCCGTGGACAGTTTTCAGCAAGTTGCAACATTGAAATACAGAAATAAGCACTTTTCCATAACAAGCTCTACATCATGTTTGAAGCACTCTGGATAAAAAAATGTTTTTGTTATGTTTATTCGAGATGTTATGAAAACACTGTAGACTGTTTTCAGCAAGTTACAACATTGAAATGCAGAAATAAGGCACTTTTCCATAAACAAGCTCTAAATCATGTTTGATGCACTCTGGATGTCCAATTTTTGCTGTGCTGTGTCTAGGTTGAGATTAAATGAACACCGTGGATAGTTGTCAGCTAGTTGCAACATTGAAATGCAGAAATAAGCACTTTTCCATAAACAAGCTCTAAATCATGTTTGAAGCACTCTGGATAAAAAAATGTTTTGTTATGTTTATTCGAGATGTTATGAAAACACTGTAGACTGTTTTCAGCAAGTTACAACATTGGAATGCAGAAATAAGCACTTTTCCATAAACAAGCTCTAAATCATGTTTGATGCACTCTGGATGTCCAATTTTTGCTGTGCTGTGTCTAGGTTGAGATTAAATGAACACCGTGGATAGTTGTCAGCTAGTTGCAACATTGAAATGCAGAAATAAGCACTTTTCCATAAACAAGCTCTAAATCATGTTTGAAGCACTCTGGATAAAAAAATGTTTTAGTTATGTTTATTCGAGATGTTATGAAAACACTGTAGACTGTTTTCAGCAAGTTACAACATTGAACTGCAGAAATAAGCACTTTTCCATAAACAAGCTCTAAATCATGTTTGATGCACTCTGGATGTCCAATTTTTGCTGTGCTGTGTCTAGTTGAGATAAAATGAACGCCGTGGACAGTTTTCAGCAAGTTGCAACATTGAAATACAGAAATAAGCACTTTTCCATAAACAAGCTCTAAATAATGTTTGAAGCACTCTGGATAAAAAAATGTTTTTGTTATGTTTATTCGAGATGTTATGAAAACACTGTAGACTGTTTTCAGCAAGTTACAACATTGGAATGCAGAAATAAGCACTTTTCCATAAACAAGCTCTAAATCATGTTTGATGCACTCTGGATAAAAAAATGTTTTTGTTATGTTTATTCGAGATGTTATGAAAACACTGTAGACTGTTTTCAGCAAGTTACAACATTGAACTGCAGAAATAAGCACTTTTCCATAAACAAGCTCTAAATCATGTTTGATGCACTCTGGATGTCCAATTTTTGCTGTGCTGTGTCTAGTTGAGATAAAATGAACGCCGTGGACAGTTTTCAGCTAAGTTGCAACATTGAAATGCAGAAATAAGCACTTTTCCATAAACAAGCTCTAAATCATGTTTGATGCACTCTGGATAAAAAAATGTTTTTGTTATGTTTATTCGAGATGTTATGAAAACACTGTAGACTATTTTCAGTAAGTTACAACATTGAAATGAAGAAATAAGCACTTTTCCATAAACAAGCTCTAAATCATGTTTGATGCACTCTGGATGTCCAATTTTTGCTGTGCTGTGCTGTGTCTAGTTGAGATGAGATGAACTCCGTGGACAGTTTTCATCAAGTTGCAACACTGAAATGCAGAAATAAGCACTTTTCCATAAACAAGCTCTAAATCATGTTTGATGCACTCTGGATGTCCAATTTTTGCTGTGCTGTGTCTAGTTGAGATAAAATGAACGCCGTGGACAGTTTTCAGCAAGTTGCAACATTGAAATACAAAAATAAGCACTTTTCCATAACAAGCTCTACATCATGTTTGAAGCACTCTGGATAAAAAAATGTTTTTGTTATGTTTAGTCGAGATGTTATGAAAACACTGTAGACTGTTTTCAGCAAGTTACAACATTGAAATGCAGAAATAGGCACTTTTCCATAAACAAGCTCTAAATCATGTTTGATGCACTCTGGATGTCCAATTTTTGCTGTGCTGTGTCTAGGTTGAGATTAAATGAACACCGTGGATAGTTGTCAGCTAGTTGCAACATTGAAATGCAGAAATAAGCACTTTTCCATAAACAAGCTCTAAATCATGTTTGAAGCACTCTGGATAAAAAATGTTTTTATGTTTATTCGAGATGTTATGAAAACACTGTAGACTGTTTTCAGCAAGTTACAACATTGAAATGCAGAAATAGGCACTTTTCCATAAACAAGCTCTAAATCATGTTTGATGCACTCTGGATGTCCAATTTTTGCTGTGCTGTGTCTAGGTTGAGATTAAATGAACACCGTGGATAGTTGTCAGCTAGTTGCAACATTGAAATGCAGAAATAAGCACTTTTCCATAAACAAGCTCTAAATCATGTTTGAAGCACTCTGGATAAAAAAATTTTTTTATGTTTATTCGAGATGTTATGAAAACACTGTAGACTGTTTTCAGCAAGTTACAACATTGGAATGCAGAAATAAGCACTTTTCCATAAACAAGCTCTAAATCATGTTTGATGCACTCTGGATGTCCAATTTTTGCTGTGCTGTGTCTAGGTTGAGATTAAATGAACACCGTGGATAGTTGTCAGCTAGTTGCAACATTGAAATGCAGAAATAAGCACTTTTCCATAAACAAGCTCTAAATCATGTTTGAAGCACTCTGGATAAAAAAATGTTTTAGTTATGTTTATTCGAGATGTTATGAAAACACTGTAGACTGTTTTCAGCAAGTTACAACATTGAACTGCAGAAATAAGCACTTTTCCATAAACAAGCTCTAAATCATGTTTGATGCACTCTGGATGTCCAATTTTTGCTGTGCTGTGTCTAGTTGAGATAAAATGAACGCCGTGGACAGTTTTCAGCAAGTTGCAACATTGAAATACAAAAATAAGCACTTTTCCATAACAAGCTCTACATCATGTTTGAAGCACTCTGGATAAAAAAATGTTTTTGTTATGTTTAGTCGAGATGTTATGAAAACACTGTAGACTGTTTTCAGCAAGTTACAACATTGAAATGCAGAAATAGGCACTTTTCCATAAACAAGCTCTAAATCATGTTTGATGCACTCTGGATGTCCAATTTTCCTGTGCTGTGTCTAGTTGAGATGAAATGAACGCCGTGGATAGTTTTCAGCTAGTTGCAACACAGAAATGCAGAAATAAGCACTTTTCCATAAACAAGCTCTAAATCATGTTTGATGCACTCTGGATGTCCAATTTTTGCTGTGCTGTGTCTAGGTTGAGATTAAATGAACACCGTGGATAGTTGTCAGCTAGTTGCAACATTGAAATGCAGAAATAAGCACTTTTCCATAAACAAGCTCTAAATCATGTTTGAAGCACTCTGGATAAAAAAATGTTTTTATGTTTATTCGAGATGTTATGAAAACACTGTAGACTGTTTTCAGCAAGTTACAACATTGAAATGCAGAAATAGGCACTTTTCCATAAACAAGCTCTAAATCATGTTTGATGCACTCTGGATGTCCAATTTTTGCTGTGCTGTGTCTAGGTTGAGATTAAATGAACACCGTGGATAGTTGTCAGCTAGTTGCAACATTGAAATGCAGAAATAAGCACTTTTCCATAAACAAGCTCTAAATCATGTTTGAAGCACTCTGGATAAAAAAATGTTTTAGTTATGTTTATTCGAGATGTTATGAAAACACTGTAGACTGTTTTCAGCAAGTTACAACATTGAACTGCAGAAATAAGCACTTTTCCATAAACAAGCTCTAAATCATGTTTGATGCACTCTGGATGTCCAATTTTTGCTGTGCTGTGTCTAGTTGAGATAAAATGAACGCCGTGGACAGTTTTCAGCAAGTTGCAACATTGAAATACAGAAATAAGCACTTTTCCATAAACAAGCTCTAAATAATGTTTGAAGCACTCTGGATAAAAAAATGTTTTTGTTATGTTTATTCGAGATGTTATGAAAACACTGTAGACTGTTTTCAGCAAGTTACAACATTGAACTGCAGAAATAAGCACTTTTCCATAAACAAGCTCTAAATCATGTTTGATGCACTCTGGATGAAAAATGTTTTTGTTATGTTTATTCGAGATGTTATGAAAACACTGTTGACTGTTTTCAGCAAGTTGCAACATTGAAATGCAGAAATAAGCACTTTTCCATAAACAAGCTCTAAATCATGTTTGATGCACTCTGGATGTCCAATTTTTGCTGTGCTGTGTCTAGTTGAGATTAAATGAACACCGTGGATAGTTTTCAGCTAGTTGCAACATTGAAATGCAGAAATAAGCACTTTTCCATAAACAAGCTCTTAAATCATGTTTGATGCACTCTGGATGTCCAATTTTTGCTGCGCTTTGTCTAGGTTGAGATGAAATGAACGCCGTGGACAGTTTTCAGCAAGTTGCAACATTGAAATGCAGAAATAAGCACTTTTCCATAAACAAGCTCTAAATCATGTTTGATGCACTCTGGATGTCCAATTTGTGCTGTGCTGTGTCTAGTTGAGATTAAATGAACACCGTGGATAGTTTTCAGCTAGTTGCAACATTGAAATGCAGAAATAAGCACTTTTCCATAAACAAGCTCTAAATTATGTTTGAAGCACTCTGGATGAAAAATGTTTTTGTTATGTTTATTCGAGATGTTATGAAAACACTGTTGACTTGTTTTCAGCAAGTTGCAACATTGAAATGCAGAAATAAGCACTTTTCCATAAACAAGCTCTAAAATCATGTTTGATGCACTCTGGATGTCCAATTTATGCTGTGCTGTCTCTAGTTGAGATTAAATGAACACCGTGGATAGTTTTCAGCAAGTTGCAACATTGAAATGCAGAAATAAGCACTTTTCCATAAAACAAGCTCTAAAATCATGTTTGATGCACTCTGGATGAAAAATGTTTTTGTTATGTTTATTCGAGATGTTATGAAAACACTGTTGACTTGTTTTCAGCAAGTTGCAACATTGAAATGCAGAAATAAGCACTTTTCCACAAACAAGCTCTAAATCATGTTTGATGCACTCTGGATGTCCAATTTTTGCTGTGCTGTCTCTAGTTGAGATTAAATGAACACCGTGGATAGTTTTCAGCAAGTTGCAACATTGAAATGCAGAAATAAGCACTTTTCCATAAACAAGCTCTAAATCATGTTTGATGCACTCTGGATGTCCAATTTATGCTGTGCTGTCTCTAGTTGAGATTAAATGAACACCGTGGATAGTTTTCAGCAAGTTGCAACATTGAAATGCAGAAATAAGCACTTTTCCATAAACAAGCTCTAAATCATGTTTGATGCACTCTGGATGTCCAATTTTTGCTGTGCTGTGTCTAGGTTGAGATGAAATGAACGCCGTGGACAGTTTTCAGCAAGTTGCAACATTGAAATGCAGAAATAAGCACTTTTCCATAAACAAGCTCTTAAATCATGTTTGATGCACTCTGGATATCCAATTTTTGCTGCGCTTTATTAGGTTGAGATGAAATGAACGCCGTGGACAGTTTTCAGCAAGTTGCAACATTGAAATGCAGAAATAAGCACTTTTCCATAAAACAAGCTCTAAAATCATGTTTGATGCACTCTGGATGAAAAATGTTTTTGTTATGTTTATTCGAGATGTTATGAAAACACTGTTGACTGTTTTCAGCAAGTTGCAACATTGAAATGCAGAAATAAGCACTTTTCCATAAACAAGCTCTAAATCATGTTTGATGCACTCTGGATGTCCAATTTTTGCTGTGCTGTCTCTAGTTGAGATTAAATGAACACCGTGGATAGTTTTCAGCAAGTTGCAACATTGAAATGCAGAAATAAGCACTTTTCCATAAACAAGCTCTAAATCATGTTTGATGCACTCTGGATGTCCAATTTTTGCTGTGCTGTGTCTAGTTGAGATTAAATGAACGCCGTGGACAGTTTTCAGCAAGTTGCAACATTGAAATGCAGAAATAAGCACTTTTCCATAAACAAGCTCTAAATCATGTTTGATGCACTCTGGATGTCCAATTTTTGCTGTGCTGTGTCTAGGTTGAGATGAAATGAACGCCGTGGACAGTTTTCAGCAAGTTGCAACATTGAAATGCAGAAATAAGCACTTTTCCATAAACAAGCTCTTAAATCATGTTTGATGCACTCTGGATATCCAATTTTTGCTGCGCTTTATTAGGTTGAGATGAAATGAACGCCGTGGACAGTTTTCAGCAAGTTGCAACATTGAAATGCAGAAATAAGCACTTTTCCATAAAACAAGCTCTAAAATCATGTTTGATGCACTCTGGATGAAAAATGTTTTTGTTATGTTTATTCGAGATGTTATGAAAACACTGTTGACTGTTTTCAGCAAGTTGCAACATTGAAATGCAGAAATAAGCACTTTTCCATAAACAAGCTCTAAATCATGTTTGATGCACTCTGGATGTCCAATTTATGCTGTGCTGTCTCTAGTTGAGATTAAATGAACACCGTGGATAGTTTTCAGCAAGTTGCAACATTGAAATGAAGAAATAAGCACTTTTCCATAAAACAAGCTCTAAAATCATGTTTGATGCACTCTGGATGAAAAATGTTTTTGTTATGTTTATTCGAGATGTTATGAAAACACTGTTGACTTGTTTTCAGCAAGTTGCAACATTGAAATGCAGAAATAAGCACTTTTCCATAAACAAGCTCTAAATCATGTTTGATGCACTCTGGATGTCCAATTTTTGCTGTGCTGTGTCTAGTTGAGATTAAATGAACACCGTGGATAGTTTTCAGCAAGTTGCAACATTGAAATGCAGAAATAAGCACTTTTCCATAAACAAGCTCTAAATCATGTTTGATGCACTCTGGATGTCCAATTTTTGCTGTGCTGTGTCTAGTTGAGATTAAATGAACACCGTGGATAGTTTTCAGCAAGTTGCAACATTGAAATGCAGAAATAAGCACTTTTCCATAAACAAGCTCTAAATCATGTTTGATGCACTCTGGATGTCCAATTTTTGCTGTGCTGTGTCTAGTTGAGATGAAATGAACGCCGTGGACAGTTTTCAGCAAGTTGCAACATTGAAATGCAGAAATAAGCACTTTTCCATAAACAAGCTCTAAATCATGTTTGATGCACTCTGGATGTCCAATTTTTGCTGTGCTGTGTCTAGTTGAGATTAAATGAACACCGTGGATAGTTTTCAGCTAGTTGCAACATTGAAATGCAGAAATAAGCACTTTTCCATAAACAAGCTCTAAATCATGTTTGAAGCACTCTGGATAAAAAATGTTTTTGTTATGTTTATTCGAGATGTTATGAAAACACTGTAGACTGTTTTCAGCAAGTTACAACATTGAAATGCAGAAATAAGCACTTTTCCATAAACAAGCTCTAAATCATGTTTGATGCACTCTGGATGTCCAATTTTTGCTGTGCTGTGTCTAGTTGAGATGAAATGAACGCCGTGGACAGTTTTCAGCAAGTTGCAACACTGAAATGCAGAAATAAGCACTTTTCCATAAACAAGCTCTAAATCATGTTTGATGCACTCTGGATGTCCAATTTTTGCTGTGCTGTGTCTAGTTGAGATAAATGAACGCCGTGGACAGTTTTCAGCAAGTTGCAACATTGAAATACAGAAATAAGCACTTTTCCATAAACAAGCTCTACATCATGTTTGAAGCACTCTGGATAAAAAAATGTTTTTGTTATGTTTAGTCGAGATGTTATGAAAACACTGTAGACTGTTTTCAGCAAGTTACAACATTGAAATGCAGAAATAGGCACTTTTCCATAAACAAGCTCTAAATCATGTTTGATGCACTCTGGATGTCCAATTTTTGCTGTGCTGTGTCTAGGTTGAGATTAAATGAACACCGTGGATAGTTGTCAGCTAGTTGCAACATTGAAATGCAGAAATAAGCACTTTTCCATAAACAAGCTCTAAATCATGTTTGAAGCACTCTGGATAAAAAATGTTTTGTTATGTTTATTCGAGATGTTATGAAAACACTGTAGACTGTTTTCAGCAAGTTACAACATTGAAATGCAGAAATAAGCACTTTTCCATAAACAAGCTCTAAATCATGTTTGATGCACTCTGGATGTCCAATTTTTGCTGTGCTGTGTCTAGGTTGAGATTAAATGAACACCGTGGATAGTTGTCAGCTAGTTGCAACATTGAAATGCAGAAATAAGCACTTTTCCATAAACAAGCTCTAAATCATGTTTGAAGCACTCTGGATAAAAAATGTTTTGTTATGTTTATTCGAGATGTTATGAAAACACTGTAGACTGTTTTCAGCAAGTTACAACATTGAATGCAGAAATAAGCACTTTTCCATAAACAAGCTCTAAATCATGTTTGATGCACTCTGGATGTCCAATTTTTGCTGTGCTGTGTCTAGGTTGAGATTAAATGAACACCGTGGATAGTTGTCAGCTAGTTGCAACATTGAAATGCAGAAATAAGCACTTTTCCATAAACAAGCTCTAAATCATGTTTGAAGCACTCTGGATAAAAAATGTTTTGTTATGTTTATTCGAGATGTTATGAAAACACTGTAGACTGTTTTCAGCAAGTTACAACATTGAACTGCAGAAATAAGCACTTTTCCATAAACAAGCTCTAAATCATGTTTGATGCACTCTGGATGTCCAATTTTTGCTGTGCTGTGTCTAGTTGAGATAAATGAACGCCGTGGACAGTTTTCAGCAAGTTGCAACATTGAAATGCAGAAATAAGCACTTTTCCATAAACAAGCTCTAAATCATGTTTGATGCACTCTGGATGTCCAATTTTTGCTGTGCTGTGTCTAGTTGAGATGTAATGAAACACCGTGGACTGTTTTCAGCAAGTTGCAACATTGAAATGCAGAAATAAGCACTTTTCCATAAACAAGCTCTAAATCATGTTTGATGCACTCTGGATAAAAAAATGTTTTTGTTATGTTTATTCGAGATGTTATGAAAACACTGTAGACTGTTTTCAGCAAGTTACAACATTGAAATGCAGAAATAAGCACTTTTCCATAAACAAGCTCTAAATCATGTTTGATGCACTCTGGATGTCCAATTTTTGCTGTGCTGTGTCTAGTTGAGATAAATGAACGCCGTGGACAGTTTTCAGCAAGTTGCAACATTGAAATGCAGAAATAAGCACTTTTCCATAAACAAGCTCTAAATCATGTTTGAAGCACTCTGGATAAAAAATGTTTTTGTTATGTTTATTCGAGATGTTATGAAAACACTGTAGACTGTTTTCAGCAAGTTACAACATTGAATGCAGAAATAAGCACTTTTCCATAAACAAGCTCTAAATCATGTTTGATGCACTCTGGATGTCCAATTTTTGCTGTGCTGTGTCTAGTTGAGATGAAATGAACGCCGTGGACAGTTTTCAGCAAGTTGCAACACTGAAATGCAGAAATAAGCACTTTTCCATAAACAAGCTCTAAATCATGTTTGATGCACTCTGGATGTCCAATTTTTGCTGTGCTGTGTCTAGGTTGAGATAAATGAACGCCGTGGACAGTTTTCAGCAAGTTGCAACATTGAAATGCAGAAATAAGCACTTTTCCATAAAACAAGCTCTAAATCATGTTTGATGCACTCTGGATGAAAAATGTTTTTGTTATGTTTATTCGAGATGTTATGAAAACACTGTAGACTGTTTTCAGCAAGTTGCAACATTGAAATGCAGAAATAAGCACTTTTCCATAAACAAGCTCTAAATCATGTTTGATGCACTCTGGATGTCCAATTTTTGCTGTGCTGTGTCTAGGTTGAGATTAAATGAACACCGTGGATAGTTGTCAGCTAGTTGCAACATTGAAATGCAGAAATAAGCACTTTTCCATAAACAAGCTCTAAATCATGTTTGAAGCACTCTGGATAAAAAAATGTTTTTGTTATGTTTATTCGAGATGTTATGAAAACACTGTAGACTGTTTTCAGCAAGTTACAACATTGAATGCAGAAATAAGCACTTTTCCATAAACAAGCTCTAAATCATGTTTGATGCACTCTGGATGTCCAATTTTTGCTGTGCTGTGTCTAGTTGAGATGAAATGAACGCCGTGGACAGTTTTCAGCAAGTTGCAACATTGAAATGCAGAAATAAGCACTTTTCCATAAACAAGCTCTAAATCATGTTTGATGCACTCTGGATGTCCAATTTTTGCTGTGCTGTGTCTAGTTGAGATGAAATGAACGCCGTGGACAGTTTTCAGCAAGTTGCAACATTGAAATGCAGAAATAAGCACTTTTCCATAAACAAGCTCTAAATCATGTTTGATGCACTCTGGATGTCCAATTTTTGCTGTGCTGTTCTAGTTGAGATGTAATGAACACCGTGGATAGTTTTCAGCAAGTTGCAACATTGAAATGCAGAAATAAGCACTTTTCCATAAACAAGCTCTAAATCATGTTTGATGCACTCTGGATGTCCAATTTTTGCTGTGCTGTGTCTAGTTGAGATGAAATGAACGCCGTGGACAGTTTTCAGCAAGTTGCAACACTGAAATGCAGAAATAAGCACTTTTCCATAAACAAGCTCTAAATCATGTTTGATGCACTCTGGATGTCCAATTTTTGCTGTGCTGTGTCTAGGTTGAGATGAAATGAACGCCGTGGACAGTTTTCAGCAAGTTGCAACATTGAAATGCAGAAATAAGCACTTTTCCATAAACAAGCTCTAAATCATGTTTGATGCACTCTGGATGAAAAATGTTTTTGTTATGTTTATTCGAGATGTTATGAAAACACTGTTGACTGTTTTCAGCAAGTTGCAACATTGAAATGCAGAAATAAGCACTTTTCCATAAACAAGCTCTAAATCATGTTTGATGCACTCTGGATGTCCAATTTTTGCTGTGCTGTGTCTAGTTGAGATTAAATGAACACCGTGGATAGTTTTCAGCAAGTTGCAACATTGAAATGCAGAAATAAGCACTTTTCCATAAACAAGCTCTAAATCATGTTTGATGCACTCTGGATGAAAAATGTTTTTGTTATGTTTATTCGAGATGTTATGAAAACACTGTTGACTGTTTTCAGCAAGTTGCAACATTGAAATGCAGAAATAAGCACTTTTCCATAAACAAGCTCTAAATCATGTTTGATGCACTCTGGATGTCCAATTTTTGCTGTGCTGTGTCTAGGTTGAGATTAAATGAACGCCGTGGATAGTTTTCAGCTAGTTGCAACATTGAAATGCAGAAATAAGCACTTTTCCATAAACAAGCTCTAAATCATGTTTGAATGCACTCTGGATAAAAAATGTTTTTGTTATGTTTATTCGAGATGTTATGAAAACACTGTAGACTGTTTTCAGCAAGTTACAACATTGAAATGCAGAAATAAGCACTTTTCCATAAACAAGCTCTAAATCATGTTTGATGCACTCTGGATGTCCAATTTTTGCTGTGCTGTGTCTAGGTTGAGATTAAATGAACACCGTGGATAGTTGTCAGCTAGTTGCAACATTGAAATGCAGAAATAAGCACTTTTCCATAAACAAGCTCTAAATCATGTTTGAAGCACTCTGGATAAAAAATGTTTTGTTATGTTTATTCGAGATGTTATGAAAACACTGTAGACTGTTTTCAGCAAGTTACAACATTGAAATGCAGAAATAAGCACTTTTCCATAAACAAGCTCTAAATCATGTTTGATGCACTCTGGATGTCCAATTTTTGCTGTGCTGTGTCTAGTTGAGATGAAATGAACGCCGTGGACAGTTTTCAGCAAGTTGCAACATTGAAATGCAGAAATAAGCACTTTTCCATAAACAAGCTCTAAATCATGTTTGATGCACTCTGGATGTCCAATTTTTGCTGTGCTGTGTCTAGTTGAGATGAAATGAACACCGTGGACTAGTTTTCAGCAAGTTGCAACATTGAAATGCAGAAATAAGCACTTTTCCATAAACAAGCTCTAAATCATGTTTGATGCACTCTGGATAAAAAATGTTTTTGTTATGTTTATTCGAGATGTTATGAAAACACTGTAGACTGTTTTCAGCAAGTTACAACATTGAAATGCAGAAATAAGCACTTTTCCATAAACAAGCTCTAAATCATGTTTGATGCACTCTGGATGTCCAATTTTTGCTGTGCTGTGTCTAGTTGAGATGAAATGAACGCCGTGGACAGTTTTCAGCAAGTTGCAACATTGAAATGCAGAAATAAGCACTTTTCCATAAACAAGCTCTAAATCATGTTTGATGCACTCTGGATGTCCAATTTTTGCTGTGCTGTGTCTAGTTGAGATTAAATGAACAGCCGTGGACAGTTTTCAGCTAAGTTGCAACATTGAAATGCAGAAATAAGCACTTTTCCATAAACAAGCTCTAAATCATGTTTGAAGCACTCTGGATAAAAAAATGTTTTTGTTATGTTTATTCGAGATGTTATGAAAACACTGTAGACTGTTTTCAGCAAGTTACAACATTGAAATGCAGAAATAAGCACTTTTCCATAAACAAGCTCTAAATCATGTTTGATGCACTCTGGATGTCCAATTTTTGCTGTGCTGTGTCTAGTTGAGATTAAATGAACGCCGTGGACAGTTTTCAGCAAGTTGCAACATTGAAATGCAGAAATAAGCACTTTTCCATAAACAAGCTCTAAATCATGTTTGATGCACTCTGGATAAAAAATGTTTTGTTATGTTTATTCGAGATGTTATGAAAACACTGTTGACTTGTTTTCAGCAAGTTGCAACATTGAAATGCAGAAATAAGCACTTTTCCATAAACAAGCTCTAAATCATGTTTGATGCACTCTGGATGTCCAATTTTTGCTGTGCTGTGTCTAGTTGAGATTAAATGAACACCGTGGATAGTTTTCAGCAAGTTGCAACATTGAAATGCAGAAATAAGCACTTTTCCATAAACAAGCTCTAAATCATGTTTGATGCACTCTGGATGAAAAATGTTTTTGTTATGTTTATTCGAGATGTTATGAAAACACTGTTGACTTGTTTTCAGCAAGTTGCAACATTGAAATGCAGAAATAAGCACTTTTCCATAAACAAGCTCTAAATCATGTTTGATGCACTCTGGATGTCCAATTTTTGCTGTGCTGTGTCTAGTTGAGATTAAATGAACACCGTGGATAGTTTTCAGCAAGTTGCAACATTGAAATGCAGAAATAAGCACTTTTCCATAAACAAGCTCTAAATCATGTTTGATGCACTCTGGATGAAAAATGTTTTTGTTATGTTTATTCGAGATGTTATGAAAACACTGTTGACTGTTTTCAGCAAGTTGCAACATTGAAATGCAGAAATAAGCACTTTTCCATAAACAAGCTCTAAATCATGTTTGATGCACTCTGGATGTCCAATTTTTGCTGTGCTGTGTCTAGTTGAGATTAAATGAACACCGTGGATAGTTTTCAGCAAGTTGCAACATTGAAATGCAGAAATAAGCACTTTTCCATAAACAAGCTCTAAATCATGTTTGATGCACTCTGGATGTCCAATTTTTGCTGTGCTGTGTCTAGGTTGAGATGAAATGAACGCCGTGGACAGTTTTCAGCAAGTTGCAACATTGAAATGCAGAAATAAGCACTTTTCCATAAACAAGCTCTAAATCATGTTTGATGCACTCTGGATGTCCAAATGTTTTGCTGTGCTGTGTCTAGGTTGAGATGAATGAACACCGTGGACAGTTTTCAGCAAGTTACAACATTGAAATGCAGAAATAAGCACTTTTCCATAAACAAGCTCTAAATCATGTTTGATGCACTCTGGATGTCCAATTTTTGCTGTGCTGTGTCTAGTTGAGATTAAATGAACGCCGTGGATAGTTTTCAGCAAGTTGCAACATTGAAATGCAGAAATAAGCACTTTTCCATAAACAAGCTCTAAATCATGTTTGATGCACTCTGGATAAAAAAATGTTTTTGTTATGTTTATTCGAGATGTTATGAAAACACTGTAGACTGTTTTCAGCAAGTTACAACATTGAAATGCAGAAATAAGCACTTTTCCATAAACAAGCTCTAAATCATGTTTGATGCACTCTGGATGTCCAATTTTTGCTGTGCTGTGTCTAGTTGAGATGAAATGAACACCGTGGATAGTTTTCAGCAAGTTGCAACACTGAAATGCAGAAATAAGCACTTTTCCATAAACAAGCTCTAAATCATGTTTGATGCACTCTGGATGTCCAATTTTTGCTGTGCTGTGTCTAGGTTGAGATTAAATGAACACCGTGGATAGTTGTCAGCTAGTTGCAACATTGAAATGCAGAAATAAGCACTTTTCCATAAACAAGCTCTAAATCATGTTTGAAGCACTCTGGATAAAAAAATGTTTTTGTTATGTTTATTCGAGATGTTATGAAAACACTGTAGACTGTTTTCAGCAAGTTACAACATTGAAATGCAGAAATAAGCACTTTTCCATAAACAAGCTCTAAATCATGTTTGATGCACTCTGGATGTCCAATTTTTGCTGTGCTGTGTCTAGTTGAGATTAAATGAACGCCGTGGACAGTTTTCAGCAAGTTGCAACATTGAAATGCAGAAATAAGCACTTTTCCATAAACAAGCTCTAAATCATGTTTGATGCACTCTGGATAAAAAAATGTTTTTGTTATGTTTATTCGAGATGTTATGAAAACACTGTAGACTGTTTTCAGCAAGTTACAACATTGAATGCAGAAATAAGCACTTTTCCATAAACAAGCTCTAAATCATGTTTGATGCACTCTGGATGAAAATGTTTTTGTTATGTTTATTCGAGATGTTAATGAAACACTGTGACTGTTTTCAGCAAGTTGCAACATTGAAATGCAGAAATAAGCACTTTTCCATAAACAAGCTCTAAATCATGTTTGATGCACTCTGGATGTCCAATTTTTGCTGTGCTGTGTCTAGTTGAGATGAAATGAACGCCGTGGACAGTTTTCAGCAAGTTGCAACATTGAAATGCAGAAATAAGCACTTTTCCATAAACAAGCTCTAAATCATGTTTGATGCACTCTGGATTAAAAAATGTTTTTGTATGTTTATTCGAGATGTTATGAAAACACTGTAGACTGTTTTCAGCAAGTTACAACATTGAAATGCAGAAATAAGCACTTTTCCATAAACAAGCTCTAAATCATGTTTGATGCACTCTGGATGTCCAATTTTTCCTGTGCTGTGTCTAGTTGAGATGAAATGAACGCACTGTAGACTGTTTTCAGCAAGTTACAACATTGAAATGCAGAAATAAGCACTTTTCCATAAACAAGCTCTAAATCATGTTTGATGCACTCTGGATGTCCAATTTTTGCTGTGCTGTGTCTAGTTGAGATGAAATGAACGCCGTGGACAGTTTTCAGCAAGTTGCAACATTGAAATGCAGAAATAAGCACTTTTCCATAAACAAGCTCTAAATCATGTTTGATGCACTCTGGATGTCCAATTTTTGCTGTGCTGTGTCTAGGTTGAGATTAAATGAACGCCGTGGACAGTTTTCAGCTAGTTGCAACATTGAAATGCAGAAATAAGCACTTTTCCATAAACAAGCTCTAAATCATGTTTGAAGCACTCTGGATAAAAATGTTTTTGTTATGTTTATTCGAGATGTTATGAAAACACTGTAGACTGTTTTCAGCAAGTTACAACATTGAAATGCAGAAATAAGCACTTTTCCATAAACAAGCTCTAAATCATGTTTGATGCACTCTGGATGTCCAATTTTTGCTGTGCTGTGTCTAGTTGAGATTAAATGAACACCGTGGATAGTTTTCAGCAAGTTGCAACATTGAAATGCAGAAATAAGCACTTTTCCATAAACAAGCTCTAAATCATGTTTGATGCACTCTGGATGTCCAATTTTTGCTGTGCTGTGTCTAGGTTGAGATGAAATGAACGCCGTGGACTAGTTTTCAGCAAGTTGCAACATTGAAATGCAGAAATAAGCACTTTTCCATAAACAAGCTCTAAATCATGTTTGATGCACTCTGGATGTCCAATTTTTGCTGTGCTGTGTCTAGTTGAGATGAAATGAACGCCGTGGACAGTTTTCAGCAAGTTGCAACATTGAAATGCAGAAATAAGCACTTTTCCATAAACAAGCTCTAAATCATGTTTGATGCACTCTGGATGTCCAATTTTTGCTGTGCTGTGTCTAGGTTGAGATTAAATGAACACCGTGGATAGTTTTCAGCTAGTTGCAACATTGAAATGCAGAAATAAGCACTTTTCCATAAACAAGCTCTAAATCATGTTTGATGCACTCTGGATAAAAAATGTTTTTGTTATGTTTATTCGAGATGTTATGAAACACTGTAGACTGTTTTCAGCAAGTTACAACATTGAAATGCAGAAATAAGCACTTTTCCATAAACAAGCTCTAAATCATGTTTGATGCACTCTGGATGTCCAATTTTTGCTGTGCTGTGTCTAGGTTGAGATTAAATGAACACCGTGGATAGTTTTCAGCAGTTGCAACATTGAAATGCAGAAATAAGCACTTTTCCATAAACAAGCTCTAAATCATGTTTGATGCACTCTGGATAAAAAATGTTTTTGTTATGTGTCTAGTCGAGATGTTAATGAAACACTGTGGACTGTTTTCAGCAAGTTGCAACATTGAAATGCAGAAATAAGCACTTTTCCATAAACAAGCTCTAAATCATGTTTGATGCACTCTGGATGTCCAATTTTTGCTGTGCTGTGTCTAGTTGAGATTAAATGAACACCGTGGATAGTTTTCAGCAAGTTGCAACATTGAAATGCAGAAATAAGCACTTTTCCATAAACAAGCTCTAAATCATGTTTGAAGCACTCTGGATAAAAAAATGTTTTTGTTATGTTTATTCGAGATGTTATGAAAACACTGTAGACTGTTTTCAGCAAGTTACAACATTGAAATGCAGAAATAAGCACTTTTCCATAAACAAGCTCTAAATCATGTTTGATGCACTCTGGATGTCCAATTTTTGCTGTGCTGTGTCTAGTTGAGATGAAATGAACGCCGTGGACAGTTTTCAGCAAGTTGCAACATTGAAATGCAGAAATAAGCACTTTTCCATAAACAAGCTCTAAATCATGTTTGATGCACTCTGGATGTCCAATTTTTGCTGTGCTGTGTCTAGTTGAGATTAAATGAACGCCGTGGACAGTTTTCAGCAAGTTGCAACATTGAAATGCAGAAATAAGCACTTTTCCATAAACAAGCTCTAAATCATGTTTGATGCACTCTGGATGAAAAAATGTTTTTGTTATGTTCTAGTTCGAGATGTTAATGAAAACACTGTAGACTGTTTTCAGCAAGTTACAACATTGAAATGCAGAAATAAGCACTTTTCCATAAACAAGCTCTAAATCATGTTTGATGCACTCTGGATGTCCAATTTTTGCTGTGCTGTGTCTAGGTTGAGATTAAATGAACACCGTGGATAGTTTTCAGCAAGTTGCAACATTGAAATGCAGAAATAAGCACTTTTCCATAAACAAGCTCTAAATCATGTTTGAAGCACTCTGGATAAAAAATGTTTTTGTTATGTTTATTCGAGATGTTATGAAAACACTGTAGACTGTTTTCAGCAAGTTACAACATTGAATGCAGAAATAAGCACTTTTCCATAAACAAGCTCTAAATCATGTTTGATGCACTCTGGATGTCCAATTTTTGCTGTGCTGTGTCTAGTTGAGATTAAATGAACGCCGTGGACAGTTTTCAGCAAGTTGCAACATTGAAATGCAGAAATAAGCACTTTTCCATAAACAAGCTCTAAATCATGTTTGAAGCACTCTGGATAAAAATGTTTTTGTTATGTTTAGTTGAGATGTATGAAACACCTGTAGACTGTTTTCAGCAAGTTACAACATTGAAATGCAGAAATAAGCACTTTTCCATAAACAAGCTCTAAATCATGTTTGATGCACTCTGGATGTCCAATTTTTGCTGTGCTGTGTCTAGTTGAGATGAAATGAACGCCGTGGACAGTTTTCAGCAAGTTGCAACATTGAAATGCAGAAATAAGCACTTTTCCATAAACAAGCTCTAAATCATGTTTGATGCACTCTGGATGTCCAATTTTTGCTGTGCTGTGTCTAGTTGAGATAAATGAACGCCGTGGACAGTTTTCAGCAAGTTGCAACATTGAAATGCAGAAATAAGCACTTTTCCATAAACAAGCTCTAAATCATGTTTGATGCACTCTGGATGTCCAATTTTTGCTGTGCTGTGTTAGTTGAGATTAATGAACACCGTGGATAGTTTTCAGCTAGTTGCAACATTGAAATGCAGAAATAAGCACTTTTCCATAAACAAGCTCTAAATCATGTTTGAAGCACTCTGGATAAAAAATGTTTTTGTTATGTTTATTCGAGATGTTATGAAAACACTGTAGACTGTTTTCAGCAAGTTACAACATTGAAATGCAGAAATAAGCACTTTTCCATAAACAAGCTCTAAATCATGTTTGATGCACTCTGGATGTCCAATTTTTGCTGTGCTGTGTCTAGTTGAGATAAATGAACGCCGTGGACAGTTTTCAGCAAGTTGCAACATTGAAATACAGAAATAAGCACTTTTCCATAAACAAGCTCTAAATCATGTTTGATGCACTCTGGATGTCCAAAAATGTTTTTGTTATGTTTATTCGAGATGTTATGAAACACTGTAGACTGTTTTCAGCAAGTTGCAACATTGAAATGCAGAAATAAGCACTTTTCCATAAACAAGCTCTAAATCATGTTTGATGCACTCTGGATAAAAAAATGTTTTTGTTATGTTTATTCGAGATGTTATGAAAACACTGTAGACTGTTTTCAGCAAGTTACAACATTGAAATGCAGAAATAAGCACTTTTCCATAAACAAGCTCTAAATCATGTTTGATGCACTCTGGATGTCCAATTTTTGCTGTGCTGTGTCTAGTTGAGATAAAATGAACGCCGTGGACAGTTTTCAGCAAGTTGCAACATTGAAATACAGAAATAAGCACTTTTCCATAACAAGCTCTAAATCATGTTTGATGCACTCTGGATAAAAAATGTTTTGTTATGTTAGTCGAGATGTATGAAACACTGTAGACTGTTTTCAGCAAGTTACAACATTGAATGCAGAAATAAGCACTTTTCCATAAACAAGCTCTAAATCATGTTTGATGCACTCTGGATGTCCAATTTTTGCTGTGCTGTGTCTAGTTGAGATGAAATGAACGCCGTGGACAGTTTTCAGCAAGTTGCAACACTGAAATGCAGAAATAAGCACTTTTCCATAAACAAGCTCTAAATCATGTTTGATGCACTCTGGATGTCCAATTTTTGCTGTGCTGTGTCTAGGTTGAGATTAAAATGAACGCCGTGGACTAGTTTTCAGCAAGTTGCAACATTGAAATGCAGAAATAAGCACTTTTCCATAAACAAGCTCTAAATCATGTTTGATGCACTCTGGATGTCCAATTTTGCTGTGCTGTTCTAGTTGAGATTAAATGAACCCGTGGACAGTTTTCAGCAAGTTGCAACATTGAAATGCAGAAATAAGCACTTTTCCATAAACAAGCTCTAAATCATGTTTGATGCACTCTGGATGTCCAATTTTTGCTGTGCTGTGTCTAGTTGAGATGAAATGAACACCGTGGATAGTTTTCAGCTAGTTGCAACATTGAAATGCAGAAATAAGCACTTTTCCATAAACAAGCTCTAAATCATGTTTGAAGCACTCTGGATAAAAAAATGTTTTTGTTATGTTTATTCGAGATGTTATGAAAACACTGTAGACTGTTTTCAGCAAGTTACAACATTGAAATGCAGAAATAAGCACTTTTCCATAAACAAGCTCTAAATCATGTTTGATGCACTCTGGATGTCCAATTTTTGCTGTGCTGTGTCTAGTTGAGATTAAATGAACGCCGTGGATAGTTTTCAGCTAGTTGCAACATTGAAATGCAGAAATAAGCACTTTTCCATAAACAAGCTCTAAATCATGTTTGAATGCACTCTGGATAAAAAAATGTTTTTGTTATGTTTATTCGAGATGTTATGAAAACACTGTAGACTGTTTTCAGCAAGTTACAACATTGAAATGCAGAAATAAGCACTTTTCCATAAACAAGCTCTAAATCATGTTTGATGCACTCTGGATGTCCAATTTTTGCTGTGCTGTGTCTAGTTGAGATTAAATGAACACCGTGGATAGTTTTCAGCAAGTTGCAACATTGAAATGCAGAAATAAGCACTTTTCCATAAACAAGCTCTAAATCATGTTTGATGCACTCTGGATAAAAAATTTTTGTGTTATGTTTATTCGAGATGTATGAAACACCTGTGGACTGTTTTCAGCAAGTTACAACATTGAAATGCAGAAATAAGCACTTTTCCATAAACAAGCTCTAAATCATGTTGATGCACTCTGGATGTCCAATTTTTGCTGTGCTGTGTCTAGTTGAGATTAAATGAACACCGTGGATAGTTTTCAGCAAGTTGCAACATTGAAATGCAGAAATAAGCACTTTTCCATAAACAAGCTCTAAATCATGTTTGAAGCACTCTGGATAAAAAATGTTTTTGTTATGTTTATTCGAGATGTTATGAAAACACTGTAGACTGTTTTCAGCAAGTTACAACATTGAAATGCAGAAATAAGCACTTTTCCATAAACAAGCTCTAAATCATGTTTGATGCACTCTGGATGTCCAATTTTGCTGTGCTGTGTCTAGTTGAGATTAAATGAACACCGTGGATAGTTTTCAGCAAGTTGCAACATTGAAATGCAGAAATAAGCACTTTTCCATAAACAAGCTCTAAATCATGTTTGAATGCACTCTGGATAAAAAAATGTTTTGTTATGTTTATTCGAGATGTTATGAAAACACTGTAAGACTGTTTTCAGCAAGTTACAACATTGAAATACAGAAATAAGCACTTTTCCATAAACAAGCTCTAAATCATGTTTGATGCACTCTTGGATGTCCAATTTTTGCTGTGCTGTGTCTAGTTGAGATGAAATGAACACCGTGGATAGTTTTCAGCTAGTTGCAACATTGAAATGCAGAAATAAGCACTTTTCCATAAACAAGCTCTAAATCATGTTTGATGCACTCTGGATGTCCAATTTTTGCTGTGCTGTGTCTAGTTGAGATAAAATGAACTCCGTGGACAGTTTTCAGCAAGTTGCAACATTGAAATACAGAAATAAGCACTTTTCCATAAACAAGCTCTAAATCATGTTTGAAGCACTCTGGATAAAAAAATGTTTTTGTTATGTTTATTCGAGATGTTATGAAAACACTGTAGACTGTTTTCAGCAAGTTACAACATTGAAATGCAGAAATAAGCACTTTTCCATAAACAAGCTCTAAATCATGTTTGATGCACTCTGGATGTCCAATTTTTGCTGTGCTGTGTCTAGTTGAGATTAAATGAACACCGTGGATAGTTTTCAGCAAGTTGCAACATTGAAATGCAGAAATAAGCACTTTTCCATAAACAAGCTCTAAATCATGTTTGATGCACTCTGGATAAAAAAATGTTTTTGTTATGTTTATTCGAGATGTTATGAAAACACTGTAGACTGTTTTCAGCAAGTTACAACATTGAAATGCAGAAATATGCACTTTTCCATAAACAAGCTCTAAATCATGTTTGATGCACTCTGGATGTCCAATTTTTGCTGTGCTGTGTCTAGAGTTGAGATTAAATGAACGCCGTGGACAGTTTTCAGCAAGTTGCAACATTGAAATACAGAAAAAGCACTTTTCCATAAACAAGCTCTAAATCATGTTTGATGCACTCTGGATGTCCAATTTTTGCTGTGCTGTGTGTAGTTGAGAAGAAATGAACGCCGTGGATAGTTTTCAGCTAGTTGCAACATTGAAATGCAGAAATAAGCACTTTTCCATAAACAAGCTCTAAATCATGTTTGAAGCACTCTGGATAAAAAATGTTTTTGTTATGTTTATTCGAGATGTTATGAAAACACTGTAGACTGTTTTCAGCAAGTTACAACATTGAAATGCAGAAATAAGCACTTTTCCATAAACAAGCTCTAAATCATGTTTGATGCACTCTGGATGTCCAATTTTTGCTGTGCTGTGTCTAGTTGAGATGAAATGAACACCGTGGACAGTTTTCAGCAAGTTGCAACATTGAAATGCAGAAATAAGCACTTTTCCATAAACAAGCTCTAAATCATGTTTGATGCACTCTGGATGTCCAATTTTTGCTGTGCTGTGTCTAGTTGAGATGAAATGAACACCGTGGACAGTTTTCAGCAAGTTGCAACATTGAAATGCAGAAATAAGCACTTTTCCATAAACAAGCTCTAAATCATGTTTGAAGCACTCTGGATAAAAAAATGTTTTTGTTATGTTTATTCGAGATGTTATGAAAACACTGTAGACTGTTTTCAGCAAGTTACAACATTGAAATGCAGAAATAAGCACTTTTCCATAAACAAGCTCTAAATCATGTTTGATGCACTCTGGATGTCCAATTTTTGCTGTGCTGTGTCTAGTTGAGATTAAATGAACACCGTGGATAGTTTTCAGCAAGTTGCAACATTGAAATGCAGAAATAAGCACTTTTCCATAAACAAGCTCTAAATCATGTTTGATGCACTCTGGATAAAAAAATGTTTTTGTTATGTTTATTCGAGATGTTATGAAAACACTGTAGACTGTTTTCAGCAAGTTACAACATTGAAATGCAGAAATAAGCACTTTTCCATAAACAAGCTCTAAATCATGTTTGAAGCACTCTGGATAAAAAATGTTTTTGTTATGTTTATTCGAGATGTTATGAAACACTGTAAGACTGTTTTCAGCAAGTTACAACATTGAAATGCAGAAATAAGCACTTTTCCATAAACAAGCTCTAAATCATGTTTGATGCACTCTGGATGTCCAATTTTTGCTGTGCTGTGTCTAGTTGAGATTAAATGAACACCGTGGATAGTTTTCAGCAAGTTGCAACATTGAAATGCAGAAATAAGCACTTTTCCATAAACAAGCTCTAAATCATGTTTGAAGCACTCTGGATAAAAAAATGTTTTTATTATGTTTATTCGAGGTGTTATGAAAACACTGTAGACTGTTTTCAGCAAGTTACAACATTGAAATGCAGAAATAAGCACTTTTCCATAAACAAGCTCTAAATCATGTTTGATGCACTCTGGATGTCCAATTTTTGCTGTGCTGTGTCTAGTTGAGATTAAATGAACACCGTGGATAGTTTTCAGCAAGTTGCAACATTGAAATGCAGAAATAAGCACTTTTCCATAAACAAGCTCTAAATCATGTTTGATGCACTCTGGATAAAAAAATGTTTTTGTTATGTTTATTCGAGATGTTATGAAACACTGTAGACTGTTTTCAGCAAGTTACAACATTGAAATGCAGAAATAAGCACTTTTCCATAAACAAGCTCTAAATCATGTTTGATGCACTCTGGATGTCCAATTTTTGCTGTGCTGTGTCTAGTTGAGATTAAATGAACGCCGTGGACAGTTTTCAGCAAGTTGCAACATTGAAATACAGAAAAAAGCACTTTTCCATAAACAAGCTCTAAATCATGTTTGATGCACTCTGGATGAAAATTTTTGTGTGTCTGTTTATTCGAGATGTATGAACACCTGACTTTCAGCAGTTAACATTGAAATGCAGAAATAAGCACTTTTCATAAACAGCTCTAAATCATGTTTGAGCACTTGATAAAAATTTTTTGTTAATGTTTTTTCGAGATTTATGAAAACACGTAGACTGTTTCAGCAGTTACAACATTGAAATGCAGAAAGGCACTTTTCCATAAAAAGCTCTAATCATGTTTGATGCACTCTGGATATCCAATTTTTGCTGTGCTGTGTCTAGTTGAGATTAAATGAACGCCGTGGACAGTTTTCAGCAAGTTGCAACATTGAATACAGAAATAAGCACTTTTCCATAAACAAGCTCTAAATCATGTTTGATGCACTCTGGATGTCCAATTTTTGCTGTTATGTGTCTAGTTGAGAATTAAATGAAACACCGTGGATAGTTTTTCCAGCAAGTGCAACATTGAAATGCAGAAATAAGCACTTTTCCATAAACAAGCTCTAAATCATGTTTGAAGCACTCTGGATAAAAAAATGTTTTTGTTATGTTTATTCGAGAGTTATGAAAACACTGTAGACTGTTTTCAGCAAGTTACAACATTGAATGCAGAATAAGCACTTTTCCATAAACAAGCTCTAAATCATGTTTGATGCACTCTGGATGTCCAATTTTTGCTGTGCTGTGTCTAGTTGAGATTAAATGAACACCGTGGATAGTTTTCAGCAAGTTGCAACATGAAATGCAGAAATAAGCACTTTTCCATAAACAAGCTCTAAATCATGTTTGATGCACTCTGGATGTAAAAATTTTTGCTTAGCTGTCTTAGTCGAGATGTAATGAAAACACCTGTAGACGTTTTCAGCAAGTTGCACATTGAAATGCAGAAATAAGCACTTTTCCATAAACAAGCTCTAAATCATGTTGATGCACTCTGGATGTCCAATTTTTGCTGTGCTGTGTCTAGTTGAGATGAATGAACACCGTGGATAGTTTTCAGCTAGTTGCAAACATTGAAATGCAGAAATAAGCACTTTTCCATAAACAAGCTCTAAATCATGTTTGATGCACTCTGGATGTCCAATTTTTGCTGTGCTGTGTCTAGTGAGATTAAATGAACCACCGGTGGATAGTTTTCAGCAAGTTGCAACATTGAAATGCAGAAATAAGCACTTTTCCATAAACAAGCTCTAAATCATGTTTGAAGCACTCTGGATAAAAAATGTTTTGTTATGTTTATTCGAGATGTTATGAAAACACTGTAGACTGTTTTCAGCAAGTTACAACATGAAATGCAGAAATAAGCACTTTTCCATAAACAAGCTCTAAATCATGTTTGATGCACTCTGGATGTCCAATTTTTGCTGTGCTGTGTCTAGTTGAGATTAAATGAACGCCGTGGACAGTTTTCAGCAAGTTGCAACATTGAAATGCAAAATAAGCACTTTTCCATAAACAAGCTCTAAATCATGTTTGATCACTCTGGAGTCAAATTTTTTGACCTGTGCTGTGTCTAGTTGAGATGTTATGAAAACCCTGTAGAAGTTTTCAGCAAGTTACAACATTGAAATGCAGAAATAAGCACTTTCCATAAACAAGCTCTAAATCATGTTTGAACACTCTGGATAAAAAATTTTTTGTGTGTTATTCGAGATGTTATGAAAACAACTGTAGACCGTTTTTTCAGCAAGTTACAACATGAAATGCAGAAATAAGCACTTTTCCATAAACAAGCTCTAAATCATGTTTGATGCACTCTGGATGTCCAATTTTGCTGTGCTGT
>NW_022263974.1:0-38334 GCF_002021735.2 Oncorhynchus kisutch
CATTCTCATTACTGATCGTCGCAAACCCTAGGAAATCGTCACGAACCTTAACATAAATCATGAATCAGCGATATACAAATTGGCTTAATTATTTTTATTTACTAACTAATCAATCACAGAATTACATAAACACACACACAAATAGGTTATACATTGGTTACTGACATGATAGAAAGTCCCAAGTGGGTTAAGCCGATATGACGGAAAGGGGTGGGGATAGCGCAAGAGCGGGACACTCAAAGTTTCTAGCTACACTCATGGAAATGATAATACTTTTAAAATGAACAACTGCTCATTCGAAAATAAACTTCAATTGACATATTTACGAGTGTATGCCTTTTGTCCCTCGCTGATTGCTGGTCCATATGCTGTATAGTCAATCATCAGAGAGTCTCTGGTTGCGTTCCCTAGAAGTCCCAAGGTCTTTTGTGGTTGTAGTTGTTATAATGTATACTTCGGAGTACCATTCTGAAATGTTGTTATGGGATTCATTTACCCAACTAAAGTATTTAAACAGCTGCAGCCTGAATAATTGTTCTTTAGTTTGTCAATTTCTTGGCCATTTCACCATGGGAATGATCTCCACGTTCTCTGGTCTCGTCCTTTGGTAGAGTTGTAGTTTAAACCACTTCACACACCAGTGTCACCCGCCATGTTTTGGTCTCTAGAGTGATAGCCATTCCAATGTGGGGACCTCATCCCGGCGTTATCTGGACTCTAGTTTGTAGATTTCTTAACCATTTGAGATGTCCGGCTTACCGTGGGTCTCTTTGGCATCGAGTAGTACTTCTTCTCTGTTGAAAGTTTCAGAGTTCAAGCCATTTCAACGTGGGAACTCCTGCCCCTGCGTTTTTGACTAATGTAAATGTGTCAGCAGTCCTTTATAAGCACTCGCCTTGGAGGGCGGTTCCATCCCTTTTGTCCCAATGTCTGTGCTCACGTGGGCGTGGTTACTGACTGGGTATAAAACTACACGAAAGACAATTCTCATTTAGGAGGCTAACATCATATTACATTTTCTCACAAATAGTTTCATATTCAATATATATTTATACAACCATCAGATGCCAACTCGATAATTGAGAAGTGTACACAACCAAGATACAGTAATGTGTGTTAGCTGTCCTTCATGAGAACACCACATGAACACACTTGACATGACAGTTCTTTAAATGCCCATGGACAATTCCCACCATTCTCAAAAATAGACATATTGTTTAATTCTTCAATTTTGGGGATTAGGAGCTTTGGCAAGAAGAATGCCTTTGTTCTCCATAGGCTCTCTCCCTCAATACTCTATGGCAGTGAAGAGAGTTTCTCCCAGGAATTTATGAGCGTTATGAAACCTGTGGTGGGAGAGAGAGGGGGTGAGCTACGATATAAACCCAAAAGGGCCACGTCGTGACAATGTCATGTTTCATGTTTTGTGTGGACCTCAGGAAAGAGTAGTTGCTGCTTTCGCAACAGCTAATGGGATCCTAATAAAACTTTATTAATTAAAAACTTAATTATTGTTGAATACAATTTTTTTAAGGGCTTGAAGGGCATTCAAGAGTGTGCATTATTCTCTATAGCACACAGTATATCAGCATGGTAGATTTCAATGGCAAATTCATGCCTACATGTTCTATGTTTGAGCTGCTTTTGCGCCTGCAAAAGTCAAATTGAAAACCTTATTGGCCTTGTTGAATTCGATTTTCATAATAGCAAGCTAGGACTGATGGTTTGTTTAGCTAAACTGGTAAGTCTCTGTTTGGTTACTAAGACAACTACGGTAGCTATCTAGTAAACTACTTCAGTGGATGTTGAACACAATTCTACCTATAAATGAACACATTACTAGCAGAAAAATGTGTTAGTTTACAGCAATGTTATTACATGGATAATCAACTCTAGGCTCTGTAAAATAATGCAACTCCGTGGAAGGTCAGTTCCACGCCGCTAGTTCCTTCCACGTTGTTCATTATTTCTCATAGAACGCATATCCCCTCGTTGATTATCCCTTACATAACGCCCCCAAAAAGTCTGTGGTGGTTATAGTGTTAATATCCCCATGTCATCAGTAGAGCCTTCTGGGAGGCTTTTTCATCAGGGTGTAAAAACTTTTGGGCATGGTCATGTTGCTCACAACACAGATTGGTTTTGCTGTGCTTCAGAGGCCATCTTTTATAACCTATTCCGGCTCTGGGGCTGTTATTCCCTACACCACATATAAGAGATGTACTGGTGGTGTCTGTACGAACAATAACTGTAACCATGCTTTCACTGATCACACAATGAATTGTTGATAGTATGACCATCTATCTAAATAATCATTCACCTTTATTCCTTGATTAAATCATATCAAATGTTGTGTGTCACGTGTTATGTGTCACAAAGTAACAAATAACTAAAGAGCAGCAGTAAAATAACAATAGCGAGTTCTATATACAGGGGAACCGGTACAGAGTCAATGTGCGGGGGCACCGGTTAGTCTAGGTAATTGAAGTAATATGTAGATAGAGTTATTAAAGTTACTATGCATAGATAATAACAGAGAGTAGCAGCAGCATAGAAGATGTGTGTGTGTGTGTGTGTGTATGTGTGTGTGTGTGTGTGGGTAGAAGGGGTAGAAGCTGTTTAGAAGCCTATTGGACCTAGACTTGGTGCTTGGTACCGCTTGCCGTGCAGTAGCAGAGTGAACAGTCTATGACTAGGGTGGCTGCAGTCTTTGACAATTGTTAGGGCCTTCCTATGACACCGCTTGGTATAGAGGTCCTAGTTGGCAGGAAGCTTGCCCTGGTGATTAACACCTCATCTATCATATTGTAGCGGCATTTATTAGAGAGGGGTAAAGATAAAGATTTTGTTCAGGCGCCAGGCAGGTATTAACCATGCTGAAAGGAAAAGAGTAGAATAGAGAGCGTACCACTACCAGACCCACACACATCAGCAGAAGAGACTGCCTAGAGTGTAGCCTGTTTACCAGATAGCCAGTGGAGAGAAGAGAGAAGACACACCATATAAACCCACGTCACAGCACAGGGGTAACCCCACCAATAATACCTCATACTATAATAATAATAATAATAATAATAATAATAATGGCAGAGCAGTTGAATGGCAACTTCATAGAAACAATTTACAAGAAAGAACCCAGTCATCAACAGAGGATTTGCAATAATCTGCATTACCTTCCAGTGGAGAAGTGCAGAGGGTATGAATGTGGGGGGTGTTCATAGACACAACAAAGGCCTTAAAAATGTCCACAATCTCCTCGGCCACATGTCATTAGTACACCCCACCTCAATACAGTTCACATAACAATACACAACTTGCAAGCAACCCAAATACTTCTGGCAGGGAAATAATAGTCCAGCTCTAATGAACTTCAATGGGAAATGCATTTGAAAAATAGAAAGTCTGCTGCAGGGTAAAGCACTGAGGGAAGAGAAAGAGAGATCTTAGCTGTTGACTTGCAGTTGTACTGGCTTGCAGTTGTACTGTCTGACCGTCTGATGGTTTATTGGCTTGTATGTCAAAGCTTCTCAGCAATGTTGCTACTAAACCATACGATGCAACAAGGACTTCTGCAGCATAGCACAAACACACACACACACACACAATCAAACTGTCGCGCCAACCAAGAGCTCCACCCCAGTGAGCTGAAAGAGCTGTCTTTATTTCCTCCTTCCTTACTGCTGATGAGGTCTTAAAGTGTCCGCGCATGGTGAAGGCTCCGTGTAGGATTTCGCCACAATATGATCATATCTCATATTGTGTGTTTGTGTGTGTGTGTGTGCATGCATGGTTGTGTGTGTGTGCGGTGGGAATTATATCCACCTCCCATTAACTTTACCTTGACACAGGTTGTTTGTCCTCCTCCTGCCAACTTCTCCTTGGAACAGGTTGTTTGACCTCCTCCTGCCAACTTCTCCTTGGAACAGGTTGTTTGTCCTCCTCCTGTCAACTTCTCCTTGGAACAGGTTGTTTGTCCTCCTCCTGCCAACTTCTCCTTGGAACAGGTTGTGTGTCCTCCTCCTGTCAACTTTACCTTGGAACAGGTTGTTTGTCCTCCTCCTGTTAACTTCTCATTGGAACAGGTTGTTTGTCCTCCTCCTGTTAACTTCTCCTTGGAACAGGTTGTTTGTCCTCCTCCTGCCAACTTCTCCTTGGAACAGGTTGTTTGTCCTCCTCCTGTTAACTTCTCCTTGGAAACAGGTTGTTTGTCCTCCTCCTGCCAACTTCTCCTTGGAACAGGTTGTTTGTCCTCCTCCTGTCAACTTTACCTTGGAACAGGTTGTTTGTCCTCCTCCTGCCAACTTCTCCTTGGAACAGGTTGTTTGTCCTCCTCCTGCCAACTTCTCCTTGGAACAGGTTGTTTGTCCTCCTCCTGTCAACTTTACCTTGGAACAGGTTGTTTGTCCTCCTCCTGCCAACTTCTCCTTGGAACAGGTTGTTTGTCCTCCTCCTGCCAACTTCTCCTTGGAACAGGTTGTTTGTCCTCCTCCTGTTAACTTCTCCTTGGAACAGGTTGTTTGTCCTCCTCCTGTTAACTTCTCCTTGGAACAGGTTGTTTGTCCTCCTCTGCCAACTTCTCCTTGGAACAGGTTGTTTGTCCTCCTCCTGTTAACTTCTCCTTGGAACAGGTTGTTTGTCCTCCTCCTGCCAACTTCTCCTTGGAACAGGTTGTTTGTCCTCCTCCTGTCAACTTTACCTTGGAACAGGTTGTTTGTCCTCCTCCTGCCAACTTCTCCTTGGAACAGGTTGTTTGTCCTCCTCCTGCCAACTTCTCCTTGGAACAGGTTGTTTGTCCTCCTCCTGTCAACTTTACCTTGGAACAGGTTGTTTGTCCTCCTCCTGCCAACTTCTCCTTGGAACAGGTTGTTTGTCCTCCTCCTGCCAACTTCTCCTTGGAACAGGTTGTTTGTCCTCCTCCTGCCAACTTCTCCTTGGAACAGGTTGTTTGTCAAATATAAATAGCTCATTAATAATTATTTTATGGGGGTTGCTGTTTGCAGGGCTATATACTGTATATGAGGGGACAAAGTATGTGTTCAACCAAACTGCAACCAGACTTATACCGTAGATCTACAGAGACATCATGAGAGCCACTGCAGCCATCCTATTGATCCTCTGTCTCCTAGCCGCCAGTCATGGTAAGTAACCATCATCTTAAACATGCTTGATCAACTTCGAATTGGTCATCAAGTTGGCTCCATAATTTCATCCTCCTTTTTACTGGTTTACTTTACTCATGTGTCATTGATCTGGTGTCTCCATAGCCTGGGACTGTCAGCCTGTAGTGGATATCAAGAATCTGATGCAGATCGATGCAGGACTGGGGCAAATGGTTGCTACGAACACAAGTCAAACCCCCTACTACCTGGTAGGTGATAAATGGATCACCCTGCCTGGTTCCCTGAAGCATATCACTGTAGAACCAGCAGGGATCTGGGGTATCAACAAGGCAGACTCAATCTACAAGTATGTGGCCGGTAACTGAGTGCAAGCTGCAGGTTAGTGGAGAGCATTACTCAATATTTATCCAGAGGACACCTGCTTCTTAGCTTTCCTGATACCATCAGGCTGTTGAGAAAAGTATTAATGTGTTACATGTTTAACGTAATGCCATTGTAAGTCATTTGGCAGAACTCACAGATACGCACTTCATGTTTGCTTGTCTGTTTGTCTTTGTGGTCTTCAGGCAGTCTGAAGCAAGTGGATGCTGGGGGCAACCAGTTTATTGTGGGGGTCTACATGAAAGATACTTCATTCTGTCTGACAAGTAGTGCCACAGTTGGCTACAAGGGTCCAAGCTCACCCCTTCCATGGACAGGATTGCCAGGAAGTGTGAAGTATTCTAGTTGCGGACCTTTTGGGTGCTGGGCAGTCAACAAGAATGATGATATCTTCTTAATGAGTGTGAGATCTGGGAAAGAGTGTGAGAGCTGGAGCAGAGTAGTAGAGGATGGAGAACCTCAGTTATTTTAAAACTGTTTCATATTATATCTGTTGAAATTGTCCTAAAACCCTGATTGAATCTGTTTTCCAGCTGAATCAAGACTGTCAAAACAACGGGTGGAGTCACATTGATGGCAATCTTTCCATGATTGAAGTGGCAACTGATGGTAGTGTCTTTGGGGTCACCTCTGCGGGTAGTGTTTATACCAGGTAAGGTTGCTACTGAACTATGTGTATGGTTCCACCCTTTTTACACATTATTTCAACACATGATTAAATCATTTTAAAATGACTTGTAATAATAACTTGAATGATAACTCTTATCCTTACTGTACATGCTTTGTGAAGCAAAAAATGTCAATTAATTTATTATCTACGTTTTTTAAATTTAAAATCTAAACTTATAACAGACTTATAAAGAAATGTGTAGACCGTGTAAGGTAAAATATGTCAAAGTTGGATCTCCTTTAAAGCTGCAGTTTGGGATACAAAAATATATGGCTATATACAATTATATAAGTCTAACAATGTATGCACTTTATAAAACATTTATGAGCTTTAAATGTGAAACGCCATTTTCAAATAGTGTATGTTGATGTTAGGGTGGTGCTGGAGATTATTAATATGAAGTAGCAACATTTAGAAATGTCCCTTTAAGATCATAAGGCATGTGAACCCACCTCCTTCTTCAACACAGAGACGGCATCACAGCCAGTAAACCAGAGGGCACTGGATGGAGCCATATCCCAATGTGCATGATAATGAAGCATGTGACCTACGACCTGGGCCGTCTTTGGGTCGTCTCCAAGTCCGGCTTCGCCATGGTGTGCCCACATTAGCCTCTCCTTTTCAGCTGAAGGCCGTTCAGAATCTGACAAGTTCACTTGCTAACTCATTGATGTTGGTTTCTGGAAGAGCCTTCTGCTTGAGAAATGTTTATGTTATTTCACAAGATCCCTTAATACAAAAACAAAATTTATTTAACTATACTTTTCAGTACCTTATCTCTATCAATATTAAATCAATGATCTTATTGAGATGATAAAAATGTTCGGTGAAGATTTATTCTCACACACAATTGACCAGCAATAGCATTATTTAAGTTGTGTGCTATTTTCTTGATCAGTCCTTGATTAACACCTAAATAGATCTTTGCCATGGAGGCTATTTAACTGTACTGTAAACTAGGGCACAGTCATGTTGCTCACAATCCACATGGGGTTTGCTGTTCTTCAGAGGTCATCAATAGGGTTGGATGAAATCCTTGTTATTGCTCATTATCTTCTATAATTTCCCTCAAATAAAGCATTCATTTTGAAACTAATTTCAGTGGTTTTAAATAATATTGAACAGGGGGATTTAAGGTAGCTGTGCAAAGATCCAGTTAACAATCTGTTTTGTGAATCTTCTTACTCAGAAAGTTAAATATGACTAGAGAACTATAGTTCTACAGTGTGCAGGAACAGTGAACCTTTAGTTCCCTGATGCATAGTTTGATTTACAGGTTCCCTATTAATGTAGTGTCAGGGACATACAGTGGTGTAAGAATACTTGAAAGTACTACTTAATTAGTTTTCGTGTTTTACTATTTCTATATAGACTACCAATCAAAAGTTTGGACACACCTCCTTATTCAGGGGTTGTTCTTTATTTTTGTTATATTCTAGATTGTGGAATAATAGTGAAGACATCAATACTATGAAATAACACATGGAATCATGTAGTAACCAAAAAAAGTGTTCAATAAATCAAAATATATTTTATATTTGAGATTCTTCAAAGTAGCCACCCTTTGCCTTGATGACAGCTTTGCACACTCTTGGCATTCTCTCAACCAGCCTCATGAGGAATGAACCTGGAATGCATTTCAATTAACATAATTTTGCACGCCCAATTTTTCCGTTTTTGATTTGTTAAAAAAGTTTGAAATATCCAATAAATGTCGTTCCACTTCATGATTGTGTCCCACTTGTTGTTGATTCTTCACAAAAAATACAGTTTTATATCTTTATGTTTGAAGCATGAAATGTGGCAAAAGGTCGCAAAGTTCAAGGGGGCCGAATACTTTCGCAAGGCACTGTAGATGCCCTCAATCTCACACAAATCATCAAGGAACCCACCAGGTACAACCCTAAATCTGTAAACATGGGCACCCTCATAGACATTAACCTGACCAACTGGCCCTCCAATTACACCTCCGCTGTCTTCAATCAGGATCTCAGCGATCACTGCCTATTTGCCTGTATCCGCTACGGGTCCGCGGTCAAACGACCACCCCTCATCACTGTCAAACACTCCCTAAAACACTTCTGCGAGCAGGCCTTTCTAATCGACCTGGCCTGGGTATCCTGGAAGGATATTGACCTCATCCCGTCAGTTGAGGATGCCTGGTCATTCTTTAAAAGTAACTTCCTCACCATCTAAGATAAGCATGCTCCATTCAAAAAATGCAGAACTAAGAACAGAACCCTTGATTCACTCCAGACCTGACTGCCCATGACCAGCTCAAAAACATCCTGTGGCATACTGCAATAGCATCGAATAGGCCCCGCGATATGCAACTGTTCAGGGAAGTCAGGAACCAATACACGGAGTCAGTCAGGAAAGCAAAGGCCAGCTTTTTCAAGCAGAAATTTGCAGATAATCGAAAACTTCAACAAGCATCTCAACGGCTGGACATGTATTCCTCCTGGCTATTCCAACCTCAGCCAACAGCTCCGCCCCCCCCCCCCCTCGCCCAAGCCTCCCCAGCTTCTCCTTTACCCAAATCCAGATAGCAGATGTTCTGAAAGAGCTGCAAAACCTGGACCCATACAAATCAGCTGGGCTTGACCCTCTATTTCTGAAACTATCCGTCGCCTTTGTCGCAACCCCTATTACCAGCCTCCTCATGCCTTTTGCACATAATGTATATATACTTTTTTCTACTGTGTTATTGACTTGTTTATTGATTACTCCATGTGTAACTCTGTGTTGTCTGTTCACACTGCTATGCTTTATCTTGGCCAGGTCGCAGTTGTAAATGAGAACTTGTTCTCAACTAGCCTACCTGGTTAAATAAAGGTGAAATACATTTTTTTAATCTAGTGGCCACAATCTTTACATCCCCTTGGCAACATACATATCAACCAGATTGCAAGCAGCCAATGCATTATTATTCTAGTTCTACATGCTGATGTGACAATTCCTCCACCAGAGGCCAGCCGAGATCCTTCATGGTCTTTGCCCAAATGTATTTGCAATCTTTGCTAGCAAATGCGATGCTGTCTCCAATAATATTTCTACTTTATTTTTTACGTTTGTGGCGTCTCCACTTTCCAAGCGTATTCAGGAATAATTCCAAATGTTTCTCATAGGGAAGCATTGCATGTTATTTCTTGTTTTGATTCTTGCCGCACTTCCCCTCACCAATTGGACTCTGGGGCTGTAATTCACTGCACCGCGTATGAAAGATAGTGTGGTGGTGCCTGTTTACACTTTACTTGGATAATCCGAAGTAGATGTTCAGTAGATGTTCAATAACTCAACAACATTTCAACTAACTAACCCTGAACCTAAACTTAACCCTTAGCCTAACCCTAAACCTAACCCGTATCCTAACGCTGACACTAACTGTAACCTTAACAAACATTTGCTTATCAACAGATAGTTCAATATAGATGATCTACAGATGGTAATACTGTCTAAATAAAGTGTGACCACATTCACCTTTATTCCTTGATTAAACAGCTTGTCATCATATATTATATTAACAGATCTCATATATGTGTGCGTGCGTACATGTGTACGTGTTTTCCTGCCTTCTCAGGACCCCAACGTCCAAACAATTCACCTGAATGTTCTGACAAGGTAGGAAAACAATACCTTTTTACAAACACACAACATGGGGGCGTAGCAGGATGATCGGAATGCCATGAACCCAAAGGTTGTGAGTTCAAATCCCAGGTAAGGACATGTTGAATAACAATTACTGAATAAATGAACATGAACAATGTAATCATGTACATCAGATATATAAGTTGAAAACATTGTCTGTGAAAAGCACTTTGTGTGTGTAACCAGTTGCTCATGCTTTCTTTGTTAGATGCCCAAATAATAGTTGAACAAACATAGACAAGTTGAGCAAACACAATTTTGGGCCAACTAAACATTAAGTTCTGCTAACACTTTATCTGAAAAGTTGAGTAAACTAAAAAAAAGCCTTACTTAATAATAATTAGTTGAAACTACTTCCATTTTTTTACCGTGTATATTTGACGGTCTCCCTAACATTTAGGATCTCCTTTAAACACAAACCTCACCCCTTTCTTCAACACAGAGACGGCATCACAGCCAGTAAACCAGAGGGCACTGGATGGAGCCATGTCTCAATGTGCATGCACATGAAGCATGTGAGAGCAAAATTGCAAAATTATGTTATAATACTTTTATTGCATCAAATGGTTGTTTTATGCAACAGAATAGGGGATTCTTCTAACTATTGTGTGTGTGTTCTACAGAGGATGGGTCTCTGGGAGATAACACTGACAGGAGATTTACCATGTCTTTTGGGTGATAAAACCTAAGGAGACAGAATTCAGAAGCATGAGTTAATGTTTCTGATCTATATGGTACCAGGGAGAGATGGCTCTGGGCCAGATCCTGGTCTCTACACAAAGATAACTGTTTTTACAGCAGATACTGTCTGCTGTGAATTATAAGTATCTTTCATACAAATCTTAACCTTGTGACCCTTTCTATGTAGGTTGAAAGGGGAGTATCTGAGCTATAAAAGATCTTTGTACTTTTTTCTCTGGGCTCTCAACAAATCATCTGAGGGTGATTCGTTGACCAGCCATCATTATCATAGAGCACTTAAATCGATTCACTATATGCGTGTGTTGTATTGACCTGCTCCCTTATTAATAAGTGAATAAAGATTTAGTTTAAGTATAACTCTGACTTGTGTGATAAGTCTCCTAATTTGATAGTAAAGAAATTAGCCACCACAAGCACATGACCTAAGACTTGGGCCATCTTTGGGTCATCTCCTAGTCCGGTTTCACCATGCAGTGCACACAATAATAGTAATAAATAATAATTGATTTAGTTTATATATCGCTTTACGTTATAAAATAGAATCTCAGTGCTCGAAAAGCAACCAAACAGGAACAACAAATGACAAAACATGATCCTCTCATATACAGCTGTCTGAGGGGTTGTAGTGCTAGTCTTTTTATGCTGATCTAAGATATATTTTGCAAAGTCAGGTTTATCTTTTGAGTCTCAAGTTGGCCAGCCATTGGTCACTTGAAATTAGAGAGCTCACATGCTATTACAGTGTCCAGATGTTTTGTTTGTGAGAATCTTTCATTCTAAAATGTATTTCTGGAACTATGCCTTTCCTGTTAACGGTGTGCTGGAAATGTTTTATTCATGTGCTTTTCTAATAACTCATTTCTGTGTTCTATTCATGTGCTTTTCTAATAACTCATTTCTGTGTTCTATTCATGTGCTTTTCTAATAACTCATTTCTGTGTTCTATTCATGTGCTTTTCTAATAACTCATTTCTGTGTTCTATTCATGTGCTTTTCTAATAACTCATTTCTGTGTTCTATTCATGTGCTTTTCTAATAACTCATTTCTGTGTTCTATTCATGTGCTTTTCTAATAACTCATTTCTGTGTTCTATTCATGTGCTTTTCTAATAACTCATTCCTGTGTTCTATTCATGTGCTTTTCTAATAACTAATTTCTGTGTTCTATTCATGTGCTTTTCTAATAACTCATTTCTGTGTTCTATTCATGTGCTTTTCTAATAACTCATTTCTGTGTTCTATTCATGTGCTTTTCTAATAACTCATTTCTGTGTTCTATTCATGTGCTTTTCTAATAACTCATTTCTGTGTTCTATTCATGTGCTTTTCTAATAACTCATTTCTGTGTTCTATTCATGTGCTTTTCTAATAACTCATTTCTGTGTTCTATTCATGTGCTTTTCTAATAACTCATTTCTGTGTTCTATTCATGTGCTTTTCTAATAACTCATTTCTGTGTTCTATTCATGTGCTTTTCTAATAACTCATTTCTGTGTTCTATTCATGTGCTTTTCTAATAACTCATTTCTGTGTTCTATTCATGTGCTTTTCTAATAACTCATTTCTGTGTTCTATTCATGTGCTTTTCTAATAACTCATTTCTGTGTTCTATTCATGTGCTTTTCTAATAACTCATTTCTGTGTTCTATTCATGTGCTTTTCTAATAACTCATTTCTGTGTTCTATTCATGTGCTTTTCTAATAACTCATTTCTGTGTTCTATTCATGTGCTTTTCTAATAACTCATTTCTGTGTTCTATTCATGTGCTTTTCTAATAACTCATTTCTGTGTTCTATTCATGTGCTTTTCTAATAACTCATTTCTGTGTTCTATTCATGTGCTTTTCTAATAACTCATTTCTGTGTTCTATTCATGTGCTTTTCTAATAACTCATTTCTGTGTTCTATTCATGTGCTTTTCTAATAACTCATTTCTGTGTTCTATTCATGTGCTTTTCTAATAACTAATTTCCGTGTTCTATTCATGTGCTTTTCTAATAACTCATTTCTGTGTTCTATTCATGTGCTTTTCTAATAACTAATTTCTGTGTTCTATTCATGTGCTTTTCTAATAACTAATTTCTGTGTTCTATTCATGTGCTTTTCTAATAACTAATTTCTGTGTTCTATTCATGTGCTTTTCTAATAACTAATTTCTGTGTTCTATTCATGTGCTTTTCTAATAACTAATTTCTGTGTTCTATTCATGTGCTTTTCTAATAACTAATTTCTGTGTTCTATTCATGTGCTTTTCTAATAACTAATTTCTGTGTTCTATTCATGTGCTTTTCTAATAACTAATTTCTGTGTTCTATTCATGTGCTTTTCTAATAACTAATTTCTGTGTTCTATTCATGTGCTTTTCTAATAACTAATTTCTGTGTTCTATTCATGTGCTTTTCTAATAACTAATTTCTGTGTTCTATTCATGTGCTTTTCTAATAACCGTTTTCTGTGCTCATGCAAGTGACTGACTGAATGAATTCTCACGATCAGTATCTGCTATTTAGCAGTAGGCCCAGACCTTTGTTTTGAGAAGAAATTTCGCTACACTCGCAATAACATCTGCTAACTACGTGTATGTGACCAACAAAATTTGATTTGAAAGATCTAATTTTCAAGGTCTCAGTTTAGAGAGAAAGAAACCTTGTGAGATGTAAGTCTGTCACATGTTATGAACCAGTATTGGTCGGTCACATTTTTAAATATTTTTTTACCTTTATTTTACTAGGCAAGTCAGTTAAGAACAAATTCTTATTTTCAATGATGGCCTAGGAACAGTGGGTTAACTGCCTGTTCAGGGGCAGAACGACAGATTGACCTTGTCAGCTCGGGGATTCAAACTTGCAACCTTTCGGTTACTAATCCAACACTCTAACCACGAGGCTACCCTGCCGCCCCTCCACTCTAACCACGAGGCTACCCTGCCGCCCCTCCACTCTAACCACGAGGCTACCCTGCCGCCCCTCCACTCTAACCACGAGGCTACCCTGCCGCCCCTCCACTCTAACCACGAGGCTACCCTGCCGCCCCTCCACTCTAACCACGAGGCTACCCTGCCGCCCCTCCACTCTAACCACTAGGCTACCCTGCCGCCCCTCCACTCTAACCACGAGGCTACCCTGCCGCCCCTCCACTCTAACCACGAGGCTACCCTGCCGCCCCTCCACTCTAACCACGAGGCTACCCTGCCGCCCCTCCACTCTAACCACGAGGCTACCCTGCCGCCCCTCCACTCTAACCACGAGGCTACCCTGCCGCCCCTCCACTCTAACCACGAGGCTACCCTGCCGCCCCTCCACTCTAACCACGAGGCTACCCTGCCGCCCCTCCACTCTAACCACGAGGCTACCCTGCCGCCCCTCCACTCTAACCACGAGGCTACCCTGCCGCCCCTCCACTCTAACCACGAGGCTACCCTGCCGCCCCTCCACTCTAACCACGAGGCTACCCTGCCGCCCCTCCACTCTAACCACTAGGCTACCCTGCCGCCCCTCCACTCTAACCACGAGGCTACCCTGCCGCCCCTCCACTCTAACCACTAGGCTACCCTGCCGCCCCTCCACTCTAACCACTAGGCTACCCTGCCGCCCCTCCACTCTAACCACTAGGCTACCCTGCCGCCCCTCCACTCTAACCACTAGGCTACCCTGCCGCCCCTCCACTCTAACCACGAGGCTACCCTGCCGCCCCTCCACTCTAACCACGAGGCTACCCTGCCGCCCCTCCACTCTAACCACTAGGCTACCCTGCCGCCCCTCCACTCTAACCACTAGGCTACCCTGCCGCCCCTCCACTCTAACCACTAGGCTACCCTGCCGCCCCTCCACTCTAACCACGAGGCTACCCTGCCGCCCCTCCACTCTAACCACGAGGCTACCCTGCCGCCCCTCCACTCTAACCACGAGGCTACCCTGCCGCCCCTCCACTCTAACCACGAGGCTACCCTGCCGCCCCTCCACTCTAACCACTAGGCTACCCTGCCGCCCCTCCACTCTAACCACGAGGCTACCCTGCCGCCCCTCCACTCTAACCACTAGGCTACCCTGCCGCCCCCATGAATGAAACAAAATGGTACTAATTGATGATTTATGCTAAATCATGCAAATATAACTTGTCTGTGTATAACCATATATAAAACAACTGCTGGGACTGCCCCAGCAGAGCTCCTGATTGACACGTATACTATGGTGCATTGAGTTGTTTGTCTGTGTATAACCATATATAAAACAACTGCTGGGACTGCCCCAGCAGAGCTCCTGATTGACACGTATACTATGGTGCATTGAGTTGTTTGTCTGTGTATAACCATATATAAAACAACTGCTGGGACTGCCCCAGCAGAGCTCCTGATTGACACGTATACTATGGTGCATTGAGTTGTTTGTCTGTGTATAACCATATATAAAACAACTGCTGGGACTGCCCCAGCAGAGCTCCTGATTGACACGTATACTATGGTGCATTGAGTTGTTTGTCTGTGTATAACCATATATAAAACAACTGCTGGGACTGCCCCAGCAGAGCTCCTGATTGACACGTATACTATGGTGCATTGAGTTGTTTGGAACCTCTCCAGCACGCTGATCAGAAAGGATGATTCATTTAAGATTGATTTTGAGTGTCCCTGGTGGTAATTTCCACAACATGGTGGTGAATTTCCACTCCAATAGTTCAGAGATTTTGTTGAAAAATAATAAATGTTTACTCTCACAAAATTGCCATCAGTATAATAAACAGTGTATTTTCTTGATCACTGATCTTGATTAACTTCCATAGTAAAGGCGACAATCTACATGTGTAGAGACAATTATACTTGGGTATTATCTATGTCACGTTCGTTGTATGAAGGAGACCAAGGTGCAGTGTGGTATGCATACATTCTTCTTTACTTAATGAATGAACACTGAACAAACGAACAAAAATCACAAAATGAACCGTGAAGCTTATATGAGTGGTGCAGACAGGCAACTAAACATAGAACAAGAACCCACAAAACCAAAAGGGAAAATGTCCACCTACATACAATCCCCAATCAGAGACAACAATAAACAGCTCCCTCTGATTGGGAACCATAGACATATAAATACCTACAAAAACGCCTAGACAATACAAAAACAGGCATACCCACCCTCGTCACACCCTGACCTAACCAAAATAAAGAAAACAGAGATATTAAAGATAACTAAGGTCAGGGCTTGACAGTACCCCCCCCCCCCCAAAAGGTGCGGACCCCCGACCGCAAACCTGAACTTATTTCAAATCAAAACAAATCAAATTTTATTTGTCACATACACATGTTTATTTGGGAGGGTCCGGGTGGGCTCCGGTTCTGGACACAGTCCCCCCCTTTACACGGATCCCTCCGCCTTTGTAGAACCGGACCGTGGACTATCGCCGGAGGCTCTGGACTGAGGATCATCGCCGGAGGCCCCGGACTGTGGAGCTGGAATAGAGCGCACCGGGCTATGAATGCGAACTGGTGACACCTTGCGAATCTCTGCATAACACGGTGCCTGACCAGTCACACGCTCCCCACGGTAAGCACGAGGAGTTGGCTCATGTCTCCAACCTGACTCAGCCAATCTCCTCCTTATTGGGGCTGCCTCTCGGGCTTCCGTGCTAACAGTGTCCCCTCGTATCTTCGCCGTGCGTTCGTTGTACGAAGGAGACGAAGGTGCAGTGTGGTATGCATACATTTTTCTTTATTTAATGAATGAACACTGAACAAACTAACAAAAATAACAAAATGAACCGTGAAGCTAATATGAGTAGTGCAGACAGGCAACTAAAGAACCCACAAACAAGAAGAACAAGAACCCACAAAACCAAAAGGGAAAATGGGGATTATATTTAGGTGGCCAATCAGAGACAACGATAAACAGCTGCCTCTGATTGGGAACCATATCAGGCCACCATAGACAAATACAGTGGGGAGAACAAGTATTTGATACACTGCCAATTTTGTAGGTTTTCCTACTTACAAAGCATGTAGAGGTCTGTCATTTTTATCATAGGTTTCTGTACCAAATATTAGGTTCTGCTTTTCTGATGTATCAAATACTTATGTCATGCAATAAAATGCAAATTAATTACTTAAAAATCATACAATGTGATTTTCTGGATTTTTGTTTTAGATTCCGTCTCTCACAGTTGAAGTGTACCTATGATAAAAATTACAGACCTCTACATGCTTTGTAAGTAGGAAAACCTACAAAATCGGCAATGTATCAAATACTTGTTCTCCCTACTGTAAATAGCTAGACCTACAAAAACACCTAGACCTACAAAACCCCCTAGACAATACAAAACCTAGCATTCTCACCCTCGTCACACCCTGACCTAACCAACATATAAAGAAAGCAGAGATATTAAAGATAACCAAGGTCAGGGCGTGACAATCTATTATAACCAATTTGGACACTGGGGCTGTAATTCCCTGCACCGCATATGAGAGAGCATGGTGGTGTCTAACATTCCTTGATTCACACCATGTCATCAATAGAGCCTCCAAGAGGATATTATCATGGTGTCAAAACTTGGGAACCGTCATGTTGCTCACAATGCAAATTGGTTTAGCAATTGTTTTGTGAATACAATCCTTGTCATAGCTCATCATCTATAATATTAGATCATGATTTTCCACAAATAAAGCATTCAGTTTGAAACAAATTGTGTGTTTATTTCCTCCAAGGCAACGCTGAAACTGTTCTTTACAATTGGTATGACTTTTCCAGACTTTTCCAGGAACACCAATTATATTAAAACTGTTTATTTTAACAGTTAAGGTTAGATTAGAAATTGTGCTACTCACCAATGACTTTGCTTCCAAAACCCTGATTGACGTGTTTGTTCCCAGGATGAGAACCCAAAAACCTACCAAAACAAAGCTTGTTTCCGGCAGCCTTTCCTTGATTGAGGTGGCAACTGATGGCAGTGTCTTCGGGGTCAACAAGGCAGGCCAGGTCCTTTAACAGGTAAGGTTGCTACTTAAAGCTACAATCTGGGAGTTGTGTTCAGGGCAGACTCAGGTGGTCTGAGCCATAGATGAGAATGACAAACTCAGTTGCAATGCTAATCTTTCATTCTTTAAAATTTGTATTATTATTTTACCCCCTTTTTGTGATGTCCAATTGCAATCCAATCTCATCGCTGCAACTTCCCAATGGGAGAGGCGAAGGTCTAATCATGCATCCTCCAAAACATGACCCGCCAAACCACGCTCCATTACACTCGCACACTTAACCAAGAAGCCAGTCGCACCAATGTGTCGGAGGAAACACTATGCAACTGACGACTGAAGTCAGCCTGCAGGAGCCTGGCCCGCCATAAGGAGTCGCTAGAGTGCGATGAGCCAAGTAAAGCCCCCCCAGCCAAACCATCACAATACTGGGCCATTTGTGCGCCGCCCTATGGGACTCCCGGTAACAGCCGTCTATGACACAGCCTGGGATCAAACCCCGGTCTGTAGTGACACCTCAAGCACTGCAATGCCGTGCCTTAGACTGCTGTGCCACTCAGGAGGCCCCACTAATCTTTGATTCTAATCTTTAAATGTATTTTATCTTGTCAAGTATATCAAGTCTAATTTAGTCACCTAAGTCGCTTTGTAACAGCTCACCTAAGTAGCTGTTACAAAGACCACCATTTTTTCATGAATTCTTAATAAGACTGTTTTATTATGAAATGTTGACATTGATGTACCTTTTCTTTTTGTAATGCTTTTCAGTACTTTATCTACGTCAATAAAACACTCTACTGAACAAACATCATGTCTTCTTTCCCAAACCTGACTGCAGCTCACAACCCTGAATTCGTTTTTCAGCTGAACAACAGCACCACCACTTGGATTGAAATCAAATTGAGGGATGGAGCTGGAGAAACGTAACCACTCAAATTCATAGATGAAGATATGGATGCAAGGACTGATAGTCCATGAGATCAACATGATCATTTTAAACATATTTCAAAGATATATATACTGTTTGTTTACAAAGACATTGTTAAAAGCACGGACTCAAAACAACCTTATATTTTGTCTTATGGTGGGAAAAAACAGTTGTTCAATGCTGAGGCATTCATAAGATAGAATCAAGGGAAATATATCATATATTTAAATATCTATTTAGCAGCAGAAAATATTGCACATTAACCCTTATAAAATATATTTGCTAGTTCACTACCTGGTAAGATGCCAATTGTGGTAAGGAAGCACAACCAAAGGTATTTGCTCACATGCAGAATGAATCTCTTCTCTATGGCTTTCTGTGACTCTTATCAGACATATGTAATCAATTGCGAGAACAGCTTTGTCACGGCAATGGTTGGTCTGTGAGGTTTTAGAAGTAGGTGGGAGGGACAGACAGACAGACAGAAAACACAACTCTGACCTGCAGAGGTTATCCCAGCCAGATCAAATCAAATCAAATGTTATTGGTCACATACACATGGTTAGCAGATGTTATTGTGAGTGTAGCAAAATGCTTACTCATGTGATCAATGACTATGCAAGTAGATTAATGATAACTATGCAGGAGACATGTAGCGCCAGCCCTGTCCCACTCTGGTCTCTGTCCACGTATTGTTTATGAACTGCCAGCGATTAAATCCAGATGCCTCACAACGAAACCATTTATTGAATCGTGAAACAGTCATTTTTGTCATCCACATTCATGTGATCAATGACTATGCAAGTAGATGAAATAAATATGGTTCAGGCATAAAGACAGGCCAAAGGAAACCCCTGAAAGCAAAGACTTGTGGGTATATGAGGTAATGAGTGTGACTACATGACGGTGGCATTTTGTCCAGGCTACTAAAAACTATAAAAACTTTCTATGTCTGTAAATGTTCTGGCTTTGACACAATATTTTTCTTGACATGAACCTGTTTGAACTAATATGAGATGTGTGGTCAGTTTTGGGAATGGATCTAATGTCTGGAAGATACGCCTGGGTGGACATATTGCAGCTAGGGAGTATACATGAATCTTTCCAATGTGTTCAATGTCCTTTCGTCTTTTAATCACAGGTTTTTGGTCCATTTGAGACTATGGTATGTGATGTGGAAAGAATACTCTGAACTGGGCCTAAGATCCTCTGTAATTGCTCAAAGCTGCAGCAATTGGATAGTGCACTGCTGTTCCTACCTGGCGTTGAAAACCTGGAATCTGGATGACTGTAGCATCTTCCTTCGAGGACAGCAACAGGCACTACACTGTATGGTGCTTCAATAGAATGTCCTTGTTGCTATGACAAGAACAGAAAAGTAAATATGAGTGCAGGCTCAAACTAATATCAGTGCTAATGTCTGTTAGACCTCCTTGGTGAGCAAACACACACACACACACACACACACACACACACACACACACACACACACACACACACACACACACACACACACACACACACACACACACACACACACACACACCCTTGGAGACATCTTAGAACGAGTACAGTCCAACTGGAGATGATGAGTTGGGTCAGATCAATGTACACAACCACAGCGGGCATCAGACACAGTGGCTGGTGCCTGGAGGAGTGTGTGACTGACTATGTGAAGATGAATGAATGTCTCAGGCAAGCAGGGAACCTAATGGACCAGGGAGGGGTGCTGAGCTGACATTTGCAGTTTGCATAAGCAGGGTCTAACTTTGTCTTAGTGCCAAGCACATGCACAGAGAATGCTCTTGATGAGACCCAGAAGTGAAGTGCAAGCTTGAAAATGGTGCTGTCTGGTTGGAGGAAGACAGGCTCTGGGTGAATGAGAACAACGTGATAAACAGAATAGAAAGAAAAAATGCAACAAAAAGTCGTGTTCACAATGGCATTTTAAAGTGACTCAAATAAACCAAATGTTGCATATCCGATTCAAATCTGTTCTTTTTTCTTCAGTCTGAACAGCCAAAAAGCACACAGAATAGGATATTTCAAGCCACAGTCCACCTTCGTAATCAGATATAAATCTGAGTCCTGGCCATGCGACATGTGTCTGAACAGTCAAATCTGATGTATTTTCCCTCATGGTTTTTAATCTTGTTGCTTGCTAGCTACTCTGTTGACAGTTTGACAAGATCATGTGGTAGCCAACTAGCTACTTAATTGTTTACAAACCAATTAGGGAATGTGCTAGAATGCTAAACAGCTACCTAGTTATCTACTTGACTGCTGTGGCCAAAAAGGACTAATTTGACAAGTGGATCATCTTATCCTTTGAGACTTTAAATGTGTTCTTACACTAGGATTTTGAACAACTGGGAAACGTCCATGGCAGGCATTGTTGTCACCTTAGCCAGCTACATAACTTCTGAGTGCTAGGAAGCACAAACACCACCACCAGCCTACACCACTGCACACACACCTGTCGTTACTATGACAACTAGCGTAGCAATGGCAGAAAATGACTGCTGTTTGAACTCACATCCAATTTGGTCCAAAACGGATTTCAAAAACAAAACTGATTTGAGCATGAAGATTTGCAGTGTGAAGTAGGCTTAAGAGGTCCGAAGTACTTCTCAAATCATGTTGTGATTTTGTTTGATATTTATTCAGACAGAGTAGCATTGCAGCTCATTAGTTTGACCTTCAGTCTGGGCTGTTCCACAGCCATAAGGCATGAATGTCCCTTAAATGATTCTGCAGCATGAAATCTCACAGCTGGAGCAACAACCTAATATACAGTGCTCAATTACCAGTTGAACACAGCTTGAGCCAATCTCCCACAATCTCTCACAAATGATTTGGTCATATATACATTTCAGGGAATCCCTTGAGAGAGGCTAAACATAATCATCCCAGATGCCTCAGCCCGATTGAGGTCAGAAACCACACGGACATTTGTATACGAGGCCTCCCCTGCTATTTAGCTTTTTTGTCTGGCAATGGCTAACTTCCTCTGGGTAAATACCCCCAATTTAAAACATTATTAGCCTTCTGAAAAAATATACAGTAGGGTGTTGGATCACACATCAGCTTGACCGATGGTGATACATCTCAATGTTTGAAGGCTGTTAAGACCCTTCCCTGTGAAAAGATGGATATCTGGCAAAACAGCTCAGGACAATGTATTCCGGCTGTGAGTTATTGTCTCTCAGTGATGGCCTTACCAGATAGTTGCCAATCTGGACCCTGACCAGGATACAGAGACAGACTAACAAACAGGCTGTCTTGTCTGTGTTACCTTGAGTGAATGTCACAGTGGAGTGATGACTCCGGGGAGCAGACATAATGAGCTCACCAGTTAGTGCCACGCGGGCGTAATTGGAGTCAATGGGCTGATTGGTAATGCAGACATGTTGAAAAGCGAGCCGCATCCCACTTGCCTCGTCCCTAATTGAGTATTCATGATGTGGCGACTGGAGCTCTTGTCTGAGCCTGGTCAACCGGTGAAGACAGTGATAACCTTGGGGAGGACTTCAGGTTGGCAGGAGATAATGGGTGAGATGCGAGAGTAGGGCCTGATGACTTTGAACAACGGTGGCTTGCTTGTGTTCTCTGAGAGCAACAGGAGTTTCACATCCATAGCTTTTGATCTGAAGTGAGTATGTTGTAAATCATAGGCTATAAGGAGGCTGGGGAGGGGAGACCTGCTCATAATAATGAATGAAATGGAGTGGATGAAATGGTATTAAATGCATTGGAAAACCAGGTGTTGGATGTGTGTAATATCATTACATTCATTCCGTTCCAGACATTACTATGAGCCCGTCCTCCCCAATTAAAGTGTCATAGATGGGCGGGGAATTGAACTTATACCAATTTGTATGTCCATGATTTCAAAGCCAGTTTGTCAGTATAAGACTAATTGTATTAGAGATCAAAGTAATCTGGCTGTTTTTAAGATCAACATCCAAAATATAATTTGTCATTTTTCATTGTTTTCTTTTCTATATTATACAAGTTAACACATTCAAATGCAAACATTGAACAGGGGTACAGGAGAAATTTGAATATTTCAGCATATTCATCCATTGGTTGACAAAAAAAACTGGATTTTTAGTGAATGGATGCTGCAAGTGTCCTCTTGGATGCCACAGGAGTAATCGGATGCTGTAAGAGTCACTGGTGTTCATGACATGGACAGTTGCCAGGGATTAAATTGTGTTCCCATGTCTGTGATTTATTCAAATCACACATACACTGGGTGTGAACTCACTCATTATCAGAACAGGCTGTGGACACCTATGATCACCCCTGAATTAGACTCATCAGTGATGTTTGTAGAGGCAAAAATAATTAGCAGCCATATTTTCTCCTCCTATCTGTGTATTTGTCATGGCGATGGGATGTGGAGCACAGTGCAACGCGGACAGTGTGTTTGTATAGATCAATTCTAATTAGGGGAGCACGCAATGAAAACACATTTTATAGTGTGTGATTTCTCTCCATGGGCTGTAGAGGCTAGTGGTGGCACAGCGATGCACCACTGACAGACCAGAGAAGTCAGCCTAGATCAGCACTGTGGGAAAGGAGCAGGAGAGAGAAGACTAGCTTTCAAACAGTGGTCGGAGCATAGAGAAACAGGGAACTTGGCACACAAAAAAATCTTTGTAGGACTTTCAGAGCTCTCTGTTCAATTCTATGTGAAGGAGATCTTGAAAATGTTCCCTAATCTCAACTTCATGTCTCTGTATCGGTGAGACCGGTTGCCGTGGATACCCAGCAACGCCACACACAAATGAATAATACAGCGACACGATGCTACCTTATCAAGTTGCATCCTAAAAATCAACACCCACAGAAATATATTGGAGGTGTAAAGAGAGCAGTGCCAGCCCGGGCTAAAAATGCCGTCATTGTGACGTCACATGCCAAATTTTGCTGGCTGGGAAGACCCTGAAGATCTGCTCTGGGACACCTCCCTTTTCATCCAAGAGTGTAGGATGGATGTTAAGCTGATGGTTGGCTGTTGCTTTGATACATACAGTTGTTCTAATCAAGTAAAGACCCTGATGAACAATACTGAATAGGGCTGTTGTGTCAACAGCTTGTTGAGCTGTTGTCTCATACCACAGTGCCTCCTGGTGGTATGATTTATAAGAGATTGCCTCTATATTCTCATATGTTTTCAGTGGTTGTTCTTAAAAGTGTAAGGGATCTATGAATCTCATTTGAGAACAAAAATACAAGGTTCCTCCTCGGTGGAAGCAAGTGTTGATTGAAATCCATAGAGTGTAAGACGAGGTAAGCACATTGAAGAAAACAGACACTGGAGTAACTTCAGCAACACTTTCCGTAGCTCACTCCAACACTTGGTATCACATTTTCATGGAATCGAATGGGCTGCTTTAGCATTAGCTAGCCTAGCATGAGGACAAAATAAGCAGTTTATTTCAAAAATAGCAGTATTTCAATCTTCTCAAATGGTCCTGTTGGATACTTAGAGGAACAGCAACATCTTCCATCCCTGGATTGAGGTAGATTTTCTAATTAAATCCTGCACTCGTCACCACGGTGCAAACATTATGGGAGGTGTGTTTTTGACCTGAAAGGTTCAGATACAATTCCTGCAAACTTCAGCCCTGATTTTGCAATCTTTAGTCCAATAAATGGGGTTCCTCAAACAAAGAAAATAAGATTTTAAAAGGGCCGAGTGACTGCGGGCCAAAGTCAATCAAATCAAATTGTGTTTGTCACATTCTCCGAATACATCAGGTACCTTACAGTGAAATGCTTACTTACTTTTTTTAGTTGTGATGTTTGATCTCTGTTTCTCTGTCTAGTATACAGAATGAATCTGCACACTGAGTTTAATTGTATCATAGTTATCACTGTTGATTCACCGCACCGCTGCTAAACTGAGTGGAGGAAGGTGTGATGTCCTGAACGTTTCAAATTATAGAAATGTGATCTATAGAGCTGATATGATTTCCTATTCTACATATTACATACTGAACAGAAAAATAAATCGAACATGCAACAATTTCTAAGATTTGACTGAGTTACAGTTCATAGAAGGAACTGTAACTCAGGTGAATAAGCCAGATGTGGAGGTCCTAGGCTGGCGTGGTTACACGTGATCTGCGGTTGTGAGGCCGGTTGGACATACTGCCAAATCCTCTAAAATTATGTTGGAGGCGACTTATGATGGAGAAGTGAACATGACATTCTCTGCCAACAGCTCTGGTAGACATTCCTGCAGTCAGCATTCCAATTGCATGCTCTCTCAAAACGTGAGAGATCTGTGGTATTGTGTTGTGTGACAAAAATGCACATTTTAGAGAGGCTTTTTATTGTCCCCAGCACAAGGTGCACCTGTGTAATGATCATGCTGTTTAATCAGCTTCTTGATATGCCACACCTGTGAGGTGGATGGATTATCTTTACAACTGAGAAATGCTCACTAACTGGGATGTAAACTAATTTGTGCACAATATTTGAGAGAAATGAGCTTTTTGTGCATATAGAACATTTCTGGGATATTTTATTTCAGTTCAGGAACCATGGGGCCAACACTTTCCATGTTGAGTTTATATTTTTGTTCAGTTTAGTTTGAGTGTCATTTACTGTGTTTACGTCTAGGCTATGGCCACATTCTAACAGATCACTTTGCCTTCCAAAGTGTGTGGCATTATAGGGATAAAAACTGTCCGACTTGCTGACATGAAGACTGCATGAACTTTGCAAAAACCATGTGATCAAAAGCAGTTGCTCTTCAACTTCATCCTGCAGCCATTGCCTGCATTGTGGTAGGCTCCATACTCCAATCATTAGGTTGTTTTTGTTTGTCCACAGTATATATGTACAATTAAAATGTGATATTTGAGGACCTCTGACCAATTTATAGTACAATGTACACACATATTTGGAAAAGTTTATTTCGACATTACAAAAAAAATGGCTTTTATGACAACGCTACCATGTTACCCTGCCTTGCTTTTGGAAATGGCTTTTATGACAACGCTACCATGTTACCATGTTGCACTGCCTTGCTTTTGGAAAACCACATCAGTGTCTGACTTTCAGCTGTCACAGATGCGCCTCCCTTCACCTCGACTTTCGTGCACAATCGGTGTAACAGCGCCACATGGTGCAAAGCCCGGCAGCTGCAGGTTAAGGACAGTCGTCTTACGCTCTCGGGCACGGCTTGGCACTGATGCGTCAGCGTCTATGGAGCATTCGCCTGGGCTTCCAGGAGTGACAGCTTGCCATACCCCTGCTTTCTAGGAGCAGCATCTATCCGGAGATACAACACCGCTTTTCCATACACGGGTTCCTGTTTGTTCTGGTGTATTTTGAAGACTCCGTGAAACCGCTACTGCCAAGCTGTTAGCAGGTGAGGTAGTTGGCTTTCAATCTGTTGTCGTATTCATCCATTGACATGTTGCTGGCTTCATTATCATGCATTAACAGTGGATAACGGTGTTTACGTATAGCTGAGTCTACCGCAACCTGCTGAAATTATCTAGCATAAATACCTGCTTGTAAATAGCCTAAACATACAATTTTGTTAGGTGTCACATTGAGCACATGTAGGCGGCTGTTCTTGCGGTCCAGTTCTGCGTAATTGCATCGGAAATCGATTTTATTGTGCCGAATCTCCTGATCTTCAGGCATTTCAAAGAGTGACTCGGTTATAGGCTCGAGATCTCGTAATTCCCTATCTCATGATCACTGTTGCCTCATGTTGATGCCCTCTCATTTTGTTTTCCAAATTTCATCTCCAGTCAGCGCATCACATCAGTCACTCAAGATGCCACTACTGGCACAGGTGAGAAATACATTTAAAATACGTCATCTGATGAGAAACTCCCCGTGAACTGAAATATTTGTTATTGCATGCATTTTAACCAAATGTAACATGTAGCTAGGGTCATTTTTTAACATGTATCGATCTCTCATCCACAAAATGCACCCCAAATCCCTTTCCTAGACGGCTTCTTGAAATAAAGGCGTATCATTTGAGCTTGGACTATTCCCAGAGAAAAAAAACGCAACATGCATGGGTGACGTTTTATTAGTTGGCATCGTGATGCTCGCTATCATAACGCCTCGATCGGATTAAATAATGCATGAACCGGTGTCAGCCGCTCCAGTGTTTGCATTGATTCGTTCTCTGCAGGGGGTGAGCCTGGATGAGTTAAGGGGGTTTAGTTTGGAACATATTGGAGGAAGAGAACGATAGGCGCATGTAATTCTCCTATCATAATTGGTAATGCGCATGTATTAATCACTTCATGGTTATGGACTTCAAATAAATAAGCTCACGTGATGTTATTCCCTCTCACAATTATATCCCATCACCAGATTTTGTGGATGGAATTATACATGCTGCTTTCTCTGAATTCAATTACATGCAAAAACAAAAGGTAGGCGGAATTATCACCATGAGTAACAAGTGAGATGCTCCTGGATCTGAGCATAGACATTAAAACCAGGCATCTGTCTCCTCTTTCCTGGACTTCAGTGGAAAACTCCAGTACTGAACTAAACCCCTTGCTAAACCCCTTTATGTCTATGGCAAAGAACATCTCTAATGGAGCTCAAATTCAAATATTGGATACAGGTTATCAAGTCATTTAAAATGCCATGGACATGACCGAATTGCAAATGGAATATTACCGCTATGGAATTATCATAGGCCTAGTCTATGGATGATAATCAATAGCCTACTATGAAACGGAATATTACCGCTAGGGAATTATCATAGGCCTAGTCTATGGATGATAATCAATAGCCTACTATGAAACGGATGTCGTTAGACTATTCTAGCGAAGTCGGCGGGTAGCTCGACTGGGACTTGGATCTGGGTCTCTGCAGCTGTCTGTTCAACACTTGATCCATTACACAGAGGCTTGACGCTCTTAACAAGGTCGCTATACATGTTGTAGTTACTACCTCTCCCTTCTGAATGCACATGGCTGTGCTTCACTCTCACAATTCCTTGAGCCCATACTGGTGGGACACGCCTTTGATGGCCTCGTTAAGCGCCAATGCTCCATGACACTGCTGACATCAATGTAGAAAATCTATCAGGTAGCTGGACCAGGAATTGAACCTGGAGCCCAGGTGATGTGCTGGTAATGTTTCATTTTTTTCGGAATATTGCGAAAATACTTTTACTCCAGGTATTTTTTGGATCAGAGGGCACTTTTATGTTGTTTTTTTCCAACTTTATTTAACCAGGTAGGCCTGTTGAGAACAAGTTCTCATTTACAACTGCGACCTGGCCAAGATAAAGCAAAGCAGTGTGACACAGAGTTACAAATTGAGTTACACCTTAATATGAAACAACGTCACTCTCATCTAGCTCAAACAATGGCAGGAGATGGCATATAGTAGGGATGGGCTTTGAAATGATTTCACTAATCGAATATCGTACTTTTTCGGTAATCCGGATAGTCCAAATTCATGTGTTTAAAAGAACCACCCCTCCACCTCACCTTCCCTCCCTCACCTCCACACACGGCAATGGAGACTTACTCTCGCCACTACTCGAGAGAGCCGGTGCACTGCGCTCTGCTTATTTCAGCAGAAGGGTAGGGGAGGATCAGGGGCTGGTGTGTGTGACATGGGAGAGGAAGCAGCCAAACCGACTCGCGCAAATTAGACAAACGTGTGACTGCAATAGGTTATCTCATGCCAAATGGTAGTGACTGTATCAAATAGTTGTAAAGAAGCTAACTAGCTAAAGTAGCAAGGCTAATTCATGCTATGTTGCTGCGCTCTCCGTGGTGTACATGTCTACAACAACACCATTCATATGAAACAACGCCAATTTTGCATTGACTGGACATTTTCCTCTTCACTTGCTACACGTGGAGCCTCAGACTGTAGCGCCGCTTTGATTGACCTACAATAACAACCCGCTACGGCTACCAGTGCGTCTTTTTATGGTGCACTCATAAATCTGTTTTATGAAAATGTGTGTAATTATCTATCCTTGTAGGCTATGTTGCAATGTCATGTAGATAATTTTCATTAATTTTAGACGAATACTTTTCATTGTTTAATACAGATATATAAAAACAGTACCAGTCAAAAGTTTGGACACCTACTTATTCCAGGGTTTTTCTTTATTTTTTAAAACTATTTTCTACATTGTAGAATAATAGTGAAGACAACAAAACTATGAAATAACACATTGGAATCATGTAGTAACCCAAAAATTGTTAAACAACTTAAGATTCTTCAAAGTAGCCACCCTTTGCCTTGATGACGACTTTGTACCTGTCGCCATTTTGTTTCTCTGAAGTAAAGGTTGTCTACTTGAGTAGGATTCTTTCAGTCTAGCTGAGATCATTCCGTTCCTACCGTCTACCTCACTGCCTACTGTCGCTGATGGCTGGCTATCTCACTGCCTACTGTCGCTGATGGCTGGCTATCTCACTGCCTACTGTCGCTGATGGCTGGCTATCTCACTGGCCTACTGTAATTCATCCTGACATTTTTCCTGTCAGAGAGGCGCTGGAGCGTTGACTACCTAACCGATTCTTTAGTACTCTTTCCACTGACCCGGGCTCAGGAATCCATCTGATGAAGGACACTTTATGAGGGGGGTAACTCTCCAGTCCATAGTAGAAGGAGAATGGAAAGTTCATGAGATTTGTTGGCACTTGTCAATATGTCTTTGGTTTGCACAGCTGATTGTGGCTGCTGGTCTAGTAATCAGACTGGAGGAGCAATGAACCCTGAAGTACGCAACCATCACCTTTCCACCCCTGCCCATCAGTCAATCTTTTAACTCCCTTCTCTCTCCCTAGTTCACTGCTGTGTTACATCTCCCTCCCTGTTGCTTTTCTCTTGTCTATAGAATGTTGAGATTGAGACTAATCTCTCTCTCTTGGTCACATGATGTGTCCTGTCCTTGTGTGTTCTGTTTCAGTGAGATCACTGTTTCAATGAGATCAACGAGTGGTGAAGAGATCTCAAGTGAATTAGATTGCAGATCTGTTTTAATGGAGACGATAGAAAGCTGTGACATTCTCTCTTTTCAGCAACAATTAGTGTTGTTGTCATATAGGGGGAAACTCACTTGATTAATGGTGCTGTGAGTACCACCTGGAAGGAAGCCATCCAACGTTCACATGCATTAGCCTGGTCCTGTCTTTGTGATATAACTACTGTGATCTACAGTTTGCTGTGATTGTTCCTGTCTTTGTGATATAACTACTGTGATCTACAGATTGCTGTGATTGTTCCTGTCTTTGTGATATAATTACTGTGTTCTACAGATTGATGCGATTGTTCTTGCCTCTTTTTTACTATGAATGCAACCATTGTGGTCCTAGGAAAAGTGGACTCAAAAGAGAGCAAGCACCTTAACCATGCGAAGGGCAACACAACCTGGGTTTGGGGGGCATGTTGAATTGAGTGTTGACATTACTTTGTGACACCTGCTGATGTAAAAAGTCCTTTATAAATTTGACTGATGATTTGGTGCTTTGGTACTTTTGACTTTTGATTTCAGCCTTATCTAGGATTAGATTAGATTAGATTTTGGCCAGAATGTCTTGACACAAACAAACAGCTCTCTCTGTTTTTGGCCAGATGAGAGTACTGTAGTGGGTAAAGAGAAGAGGGAGTGAAAACAAACTACACTGAACAAAAATATAAACACAACATGTAAAGTGTTGGTCCCATGTTTCATGAGCTGCAATAAAAGATCCCAGAAATGTTCCATACTCACAAAAAGCTGATTTCTCTAAAATGTTGTGCACACATCTGTTGACATTCTAGTTAGTGAGCATTTCTCCTTTGCCAAGATATTCCATCCACCTGACAGGTCTGTCATATCAAGAATCTGATTAAACAGCATGATCATTACACAGGTGCTGGGGACAAAAAAGGCAACTCTAAAATGTGCATTTTTGTCACACAACACAATGCCACAGATGTTTCAAGTTTTGAGGGAGCGTGCAATTGACATGCTGACAGCAGGAATGTCTAACCGAGCTTTTGCCAGAGAATTTGATGTTCATTCCTCTACCATAAGCTGCCTCCAACGTTGTTTTAGAGAATTTGGCAGTACGTTCAACCGGCCACACAACCGCAGACCATGTGTATGGCGTCCTGTGGGCGAGCAGTTTGCTGACGTCAACGTTGTGAAGAGTGCCCCATGGTGGTGGTGGAGTTATGGTATGGGCAGGCATAAGCAAGCTACGGACAAAGAACACAATTTCATTTTATCGATGGCAATTTGAATGCGCAAAAATACCGTGAATGTATCTGTGACCAACAGATACATATTTTTATTCCCAGTCATGTGAAATCCATAGATTAGAGCCTCATTTATTTATTTCCATTGACTGATTTATTTCCTCATATGAACTGTAACTCAGTAAAATATATCTTTGTTCAGTGTGTATATAGGAAAACATAGAGACTGCTGAAAAGACGCCTTTTCTCTTTGAAGTGATGAAGAGGGGAATGAAGAGTCTGAATCCGAGACCGAGTGCGCCACCGTGCATAGGGAGTGAGCGAGCGGGGGCTGATTTGTCACTTCTGAGTGTTAGAGGGGCGGGGGGGAGTACCCTGACACTGATGGCTTGTGAAGTTTCCTCTCGGATGCTAGTGAATTAGGTTGTCATGACGAATAATGCACTCCTTACAGTTGGTTGTGACTGTGGCCAACACCGGGCTGAATGAAGAGGATGGGAGAACAGGGTAAAGGCACATTCTGCAAAAAAGGTCCATATCAATCATTTTTGTTATTGCCTTCAATGATTCAAAACAAGGTGTCGTGTCCTTCAATGATTCAAACTCATTCTCAGAACAAGGTGTCATGTCCTTCATGTCCTTGTTGATACATGAGTTATTGCCCTATTTTCTGTCTCCAAGCACCCATCCCACGGAGTCCCCATCCCATAGAGCAGGGGTTCCCTAACTCGGTCCTGGGGCCCCACATGGGTGCACGTTTTGTTTTTTGCCCTAGCACTATACAGCCAGTGGGGGCCCCAGGACCGAGCTTGGGAAGCCCTGTCCCCATCCCGTAGAGCAGCTGCCACGCATAAGGACGTGCTTTTTAATTAATTTAGGCCTACATACATTTGCCTTTGGGAAGAACGGCTGGCCTACTGGATGTGTGCAACCTTGGCCCAGATAATGGCACTGAATACCATGGGCTTAAATGAAGAGGGAAGCTCTGAATGTAGCTGGAAGCTACAGCTGTCTGTGTCTGGCTCGCTAGCTGGCTGCCCGTGAAGGTAGCTGGAAAGTACAGCTGTTTGGGCCTGACTGGCAGGCTGGTGGCCTGTAAAGAATGGCCTGAGGTGCCTTAATGGCCCTTTTGAGCAGGAAATAAAGAGCTGAGTCATGCTAATGTGTTCATCTGAAGCACAGGTCTCATATACAAGTCCCATAAGTCCCTTCTCAGTATGATGAGGAATCTGCATTCGGATATGTTTGATATATTATATTTGATATATTACGTTTGATGTGTTTATATTACGTTTGATGTGATTATATTATGTTTGATATGATTATATTATGTTTGATGTGTTTATATTATGTTTGATATGATTATATTATGTTTGATTTGTTTGATATATTGTATTTGACCAGCAGCATACCACTCTACATCCCACTCCCACTGCTGGCTTGCCTTTGAAGCTAAGCAGGGTTAGTTCTGATCAGTTCCTGGATGGGAGACCAGATGCTGCTGAAAGTGGTATTGGGGAACCAGTAGGAGGAACTCTTTCTTCTGGTCTAAAAAAGTTATATTAAGAGTAGGGGTGTTAACCCTGTTGTCCTGGCTAAATTCCCAATCTACCATCATGGCCTATCTCATATCCAGCTTCCAATTGGCTCATTAATCTCCCCTGTAACTATACTATACCCTGTAACTATACCCCAGTTGATGTAAATGAGAATGTGTTCTCAGTCAACTTACCTGGTAAAATAAATATTGCTACGTGATAGGCTTTCAGAATGCATGGGGTGGGATGGGGGTGAGGGAGTGGTGGAAGCTTAAATATTCTATCTTGCCCATTCACCCTCTGAATGGCACACATACACAATCCATGTCTCAAGGCTTAAACATACTTATTTAACCGGTCTCCCCTTCATCTACACTGATTTGAAGTGGATTTTACAGGTGACGGGATCATAGCATTCACCTGGTCAGTCTGTCATGGAAAGAGGTGTTCCTAATGTTTCATCCACTCGGTGTATCCCACTGTCATGTTGATTTTGTCTCTGTTGGCAAAGTTGAGATTGACGTTGAATGGATGTGCTTTTAAAAGCAGAGAATCCAGGCCCCAAATTCCATCTTGGCCTCGTCTGCTTCTCTGCTTAGGAGCGACTCTGAGATGAGAAATGGCCGCACTGTTAAATGAACTTGCATCCAAAGGTAAGTGCTGAAGCAGGTACATTACACATTTATGGAGGAGGGAGATGAAGTCAGACTTCTGGCAGAGCCAGCAGCCACGCAAAATCTTAATTCCAATGAGTAGGATGATCCTCTGAGTGGTGGGGTCTGATAAGGAGCCTGTAGGAAGAGCTTACGGAGTCCCTCACACACTACAATCGTCTTCTTCCTTTTTATTAGGATTGTATAAAATAAGAATTAGTTCTTAACTGACTTGCCTAGTTAAATAAAGGTTAAATAAATAAATAAATACCTGGAGCGAGATTCTAAATACACACACACTGAGGGACGGTCATTCACCACCCCCCTCACCCTCAAATAAGTCTTTAAGGAATTGGGATACTCTCAATGAACATTTTATCACAACCGCTAGCTCCCCTGGTGCCTGTAAACTCCACATCAGCTCCTCCACCCCCAGACTGTAAACTCCACATCAGCTCCTCCACCCCCAGACTGTAAACTCCACATCAGCTCCTCCACCCAGCTTCATCAACTCCCCTTGCTGTCCACTGGGAGTTTCGCCAATAGAGCATCTAATTTCAATTAGAGGTAAATCTCTGTTTGATCTTGAACTTGAGTCGGTGGTGTTGAAAGGCCTCCTCAACCCATTTCATTAACCCAGTGGCCTCCTCGTACTCCCCTCCCCTCTCGTCAGAGGGCTGAGACCCTGCAAAACCTAATCTACTCCCAGACTGCATTTTGTGTGTGTGTGTGTGTGTCAGAGAGCAACTTGGTCTCATAGACTAGATGTAACATTGTAAATGTAAATCCGGGACACTTAAATTAGTTTAACATTTGACGTTTGTTATGGTTACATAAGACAGAAGGTTTCATAAGGCAAAAAAGAGAGTAGGGTGGTTGGTTGGGGTGGATGTGTTGGCATATAACAGGAACGTCTAGCAACCCAAGGTTGCGTGTTTGAATCTCATCACGGACAGCTTTTGCATTTAGCAACTTTGCAACTACTTGCTACTTTGCAACTGGTTAGCATGTTAGCTAACCCTTCCCCTAACCTTAACCCTTTAATCTAACTCCTAACCTTACCCCTAACCACTAACTCTAACCCCTAGCCTAGATAATGTTAGCCACCTAGCTAACATTAGAAACAACACATTAGAATTCGTTTATCATACGTTTTGCTCATTCGTACCATATTGTACAGAATAATACAACATGCTGGTTAGTGAGAGAGTATGTATGTTTCCCTTTGTTCACTGCACAATGCAACATGTCATTAAGAATGTAAGTCTTCCCCTGCACTGCAGACGTGATTTTCAGAGTTTGGGTTGATTGTGTTTAGTTCTGTGTGTGTGTGTGTGTGTGCACGCGTGCTTTGTGTGTGTTTTCTGCTTGTGTAAGTGGTCGTGGTGGTGTGTGTGAGTGTCTTCGGGTAATTGGCCTCAGCTCTGGCCAGGGAATGTTGCTGACACAAAGAGAAAAATAACCACTTTTCTTCTCTTGCAACAATCAGCATGGCATCACTTGTACCATCAAACTGTGGTGCGGGGAGGGAAGGGGTGGAAAGGAGGGGGAGAGGAGAGGAGGGAGGGGCCAATTCAGTTTACTCTATGTCAAGATGCTCTGGAGGAGCCTACAGAGCATTCAGACTCCTGTGTTAAGACTGTGTTGGTGCGTATTGAGTTGGGCTAGACACTAGATATAAACGATGGAGAATCATCAATTGGGTTTTTCTATGTGTCAGAGAATACTATGGCGTCACAGGGCCCTATGACAGAACACTCAGTCTGAAACACCATACTTTCATACAATAGGGCCAATAGCAATAGGTCTGTTTAGTGGGGTAATTATTCTTACAAGAGGAAGATGACCTGCAGTGAAATGTAGACTGTCACCCAAGGGACAGAGAATGCTGGGAAAATGGCTCTATTTTTAGTGAAGCTATCTGAAATGAGCAAAGGCTCAACTGAGCCTCTGTAGAATCCTGTAGACCTAGGTGTATACCTGTGGAAGCTCGATTGTACAATGAGGCCAACCCAGGATCAAATCAACAATCCTGATTGGAATTCTCAGAGTCTACCTCTATGGAAATCTATTATGCTTGCATGGTGTAAGCATTTATGAGGTGATGGCGTCCTTGGAGAGACAGGACAGTAAGCCATGAATAAAGAACACCAGGTTCTATTCTAGTTGTTTTTATTCCCCCCTAGTTTCCGTGGTTTCACTGGTATTTGTATCTTCCCTGGTGACCACGGCGACCCCTCTTCATCATGAAGCGTAGTGTCTCCTCCAACTCTGATTCAATGGCAATTATTCCCCAAATGCAACTCTAATCACTAATCAGGGAACGTCCAGGAGTGCAATTAGATGGCCCGTGTATCATTAGAACTGGAATTGACAGGCTGCATTAGCAGTCACTTAGTAGAGGACCGGAGATTGTATGCTGGGTGATGAGATTTGAGTTAGTCATTATGTTTGAAATGGAAGACGGCAGCTCCTCCACCATTGCTCAACATCGTGCAAGGGTTTTGTATGGGGACATTGGAATGAGATGAAGTGTGTATGTATGTCCTGTCTTAATGTGTATGATAGGCCTACATTGGAGCACATCTCGGACTCAGATGAAGCCTTTTCCTCAGCTAAGAAGTACTTTTAATATAGAAGTATCATTTTTACATTGACATTTTAGTCGTTTAGCAGATGCTCTTATCCAGAGCGACTAAGTAGTGAGTGCACACCCTTTTCCAGGACTAAGATTAATCTCTGTCTGGGAACTTGCCTGCTGTGTTGATTGTGTGTCTGGTGGCACCTGGGCTTACTGTCTAAGACAAGACTATTACCAGCCCTCGGCTGGTCTGTATCAGAATAACATGTTGACTGCTGAATCAATGCTGAGAGAGGCAGTCAGCCATTAGGCTCCCCGAGGTCTCCACCCAGTTTGACTGAATATGGAATTTCCACAGAGCGGATGGCAACCCCAGCCTTTTCCCTCTTAGAGGACACTGGATTGATTTGTTTATGATAATGGCCCTGAACAAGGGATAATCAAGTCATTATGAGTTATTGGTCTCAACATCACTGATGGTCCCTGTAAACAACCACATTAGAAGCAGCCGTGACTGAAGACCCCAAACATGGAGCGAGGACATCTCTGCCAAGTGGGCGTATGCCAACCTGTTAAGAGCCTTAAAATTCGGCCCACCAAGACATTTATTGGGCAATTGAACTAATAAACAACAGTATAGACCTCCATTGTCGCTCTCTCTTCTAGTCTCTCTCTCTCTGTCTCTCTCTCTCTCTCTCTCTCTCTCTCTCTCTCTCTCTCTCTCTCTCTCGCTGTCTGTCATCTTTCACCCACTCTTCTCTCTCTCTCTGTCCGTCTCTGTCTCAGACAACTCTCGTTGCTCATCTCATCTGGAATTCCTCACCCCCGGGCCTCCGTGGTTCCTTCTCCGGTGGTTTAGGAAATTACACACTTTCCTTTTTTTTCTTGTGAAAGTGGGTGGTTGAGATGCTTTCCATTACAGTATCCATCACCACACACAGTTATTTTGATGGCGGGCAGATTTTTCCCCTCTCTAACACATGCAAGCCACCCTCAGGACTAAACACCAACAACATAGGAACAACAAGGGCTGGACGTTCCATGGTTTGTGCACTTCTGTGTTCCCCGATGAAGGAAGCCACAATTATTTGTAATATATTATGGCCACCTTGACTTCTCTAAGATTGGATAAGTACATCTACTTAGTGATTGAGGACAGGGTGTGCCTTCTTACCCTGTTGTATGACAGTCCTATAAGTCAGCCATTTTTTATTTTTTTTATTTTTTACCTTTATTTAACCAGGCAAGTCAGTTAAGAACACATTCTTATTTTCAATGACGGCCTAGGAACAGTGGGTTAACTGCCTGTTCAGGGCAGAACGACAGATTTGTACCTTGTCAGCTCGGGGGTTTGAACTCGCAACCTTCCGGTTACTAGTCCAATGCTCTAACCACTAGGCTACGCTGCTGCCATTTCAATATTCAGCCCTGAATAGTGCTCCTTGAATATTTTGAGAAAGATTCAGGAAAAACCTATAATACATAGAAAAGTAGTGAATTCTGAACTGAGATCTGCTGTTGAGTTATATTATTTAGTACCTGATAGTAGAGGTGTTTTTTGTCTTGTTGTTTTACCATCAGTCATTCCAGACATTTACCTTCATATAAATGTCTAAATGACTAACACTCCCTTCCCGTCATTAACCATACCAACAAAGCCACCACACACAGGACCACAACTGTCTTTCCAGACTGTTGACATAGTCCACTCTGACACACTTTCCTCTCCTGTACCCATTCATCCCCCTCTCCTTCCTCTACCTCCTTTCCTTCCTGTCCTTCTCTCCTACCTCCTCTCCTACCTCATCTCCTTCCTCTCCCTCCTCTCTTCCTGTCCTTCCTCTACCTCTCCTCCCTCCTCTACCTCCTCCTCCTTCATCTCCTCCCTCTCCCTCCTCTCCCTCCTCTCCTCCTCTCCCACCTGTCCTTCCTCTACCTCCTCTCCCTCCTCCTCTCCCTCCTCTCCTCCTCTCCTTCCTCTCCCACCTGTCCTTCCTCTACCTCCTCTCCTTCCTCTTCCTCTCCTCCTACCTCCTCTCCCTCCGTCCTTCCTCTCCCTCCTGTCCTTCCTCTCCCTCCTGTCCTTCCTGTCCTTCCTCTCCCTCCTGTCCTTCCTCTCCCTCCTGTCCCTCTCCCTCCTCCCTCCTCTCCTCTCCTTCCTCTACCTCCTCTCCTTCCTGTCTTCTCTCCTCCTTCCTCTACCTCCTCTCATACCTCCTCTCCTTCCTCTACCTACCTCCTCTACTCCTCTCTCTTCTTCTTTCCAGGCTGCTGCAGAAAGGAATGAATGTAATTTGCATCCTCTCACCAGCAGAGATAGGTTGTGTCCCAAATGGCACCCTGTTCCCTATACAGTGCACTACATAGTGCACCTAACACACGTCCCTGATCAAAAGTAGTGCCCTATGTAGGAAATATGATCATTATTGACGCAATCCGTACTGTATTCATGAGAAGATGTTGATTTATGCGGACACCCTAGGGGTTGGGATTATTGAGGAAAGAGGGAGGGGCTCTGCAGTAGGGGAGGAGTCAAACCGTCCCTGCCAGAGACACTGTGTGTCGTCCTAGCCCATAATAGGCAGAACAGAGCATCCTGTGGATGTGGGCTTGACCTTTGACCCCGTAATCCGTTTGAGGCAGGTTTCTGGGTCTCCTCCCTCCTCTCTCTCTCTTCAACCTCAGTCACAGAGCGCTCAGCTGTTGACACCTGTTGTTTGATGCATCATTTATTGAAGGCTGCTCGTTTCTAGAGCGCACTACACACAAACTCAAACACACACTACACACACAACTCAAAACACACTACACACAAACTCTACACACAGATACTCATACACACTACAACACAACTCAACACACAGATACTCATACACACTACACACAACTCAAACACCACAGATACTCATACACACACTACACACAAACTCAAACACACA